>NC_091953.1:75753411-75950911 GCF_031021105.1 Erythrolamprus reginae
TTAAAAAATGATAACTACACAAAGTTACTAACAGAAATTAAAAAAGATTTAGCAATGTGGAATAACCTGAAAATATCATTTCTAGGAAGAGTGGCAACAATTAAGATGAATATTCTACCTAAGGTCTTATTTCTTTTCCAGGTAATTCCAATAAATCCAGGGGGAATCTTTTTTAAAACTTTGACAAATCTAGTTAAAAAATTTATATGGCAAGGGAAAAAAGCAAGGATAAAAATAAATTGCCTAGAAGATATCAAAGAAAGAGGAGGATTTGGCCTTCCAAATTGGAAATTATATTATCAGGCTGCCGCATTAACATGGGTTAGAGATTGGATAACTCTAGAGAACAAAAGAATATTAAATTTAGAAGGACATGATCTTATGCTTGGATGGCACGCATTTATATGGTACGACAAGGAAAAAAACCACTCATATTTTAAAAGACATACATTAAGGAAGTATCTACTAGAGGTTTGGAAAGACATAAAGAAAAATCACTTTTTAAATGTCCCAGAATGGCTTGCCCCCCTAGAAGCAATAACACATCCAAAGTCTATAAAAGACAAGAAAATATCTTTTAGATATAAAGAATTACTAAATGACCAGATGAAGTTAAAATCTAGGATTAAATTACAAGAAGAAGGGATAATAATAGACTGGTGGCATTATGCCCAGATTCGATCTAGATACCAGAAGGATAAAACTCTTTATATTTTTAATAAAAGTAAAAATTTGTTAAGTAATCTAATTACTACTAATCCAATAAAAATGATAGGTAAAATATATAAATTCCTCATTGCTCATAAAAACATAGAGTTGACTTTAAAAGATACTATGATAAGATGGTGTAGAAATATTGGCAAGGAAATAGACATAGACACATGGGAGAAAGTTTGGATTAACAACTGGAAAATGACCAAATCAGTCTCATTAAAAGAAAACCAAATTAAAATGTTCTACAGGTGGCATTTCCCACCAAATAGGATAGCAAAAATGTTTCCCAAAACATCCCCACTATGTTGGAAATGCAAGAATGAAATAGGAACCTATTACCATCAATGGTGGACATGTGGTAAAGCTAAAATATACTGGAAGATGATAGAGAAAATAATAAAAGAAATAGTAAAGCAAGATATAGAAAATACCCCGGAATTCTATTTATTAGGAATTACCAACCAGACTTATAAGAAAGAAATTCTTTACTTAATTATACACATATTAACTGCGGCTAGAATAATATATGCGCAAAATTGGAAGGGGGAAGAAATCCCCAAGGAAGAAGAAGTTATAGTTAAAATATTAGATTGCGCTGAAATGGACATGATGACAAGACGATTAAATGATCAAGAAGATACTAAATTCTATGAAACATGGAACAACATTTATAAATGGATAGATAAGAAAAAATAAGATATACAAATTTATCTTTAGTTAATTTTTTGTATTTGTTTTTACCTAGGTGATAACAATATTAATATTAGTTTAAATGTATTGTTTGATGATTATGATACAGTAGTTTATGTACAAGTAACACATTAAGAACTTTGGTTTATATACGTATAGTAGTTGAAATTAGTTTAAATGTTTTGTTTGATGACTATGGTATATTAGTTTATGTATAAGCAATATATAAAGAATTTTGGTTTATACACGTATAGTAGTTAAAACTAGATTAAAGGTATTTTTTGATGACTATGGTATATTAGTCTACGTATAAGAAATATATTAAGAACTTTACCTTAAATTTACATAGTACTTAAGATTTGTAAAACTTTAACCCAAATTTACTAGACCTTTTAACATTTAACATATATTCAATTATGTATTCTTTTTCTGTACAGTGGTACCTTAAGATACGAACTTAATTGGTGCCGGGGGGAGGTTCGTAAGACGAAAGGTTCGTAAGACGAAACATTGTTTCCCATAGGAAACAATGTAAAGTCAATTAATCCGTGCAACCAAAAACCCCCCGCAAAAAAACGGCTTTCCGCGACTGCTGGGAAGCGGCGCGGCTCTTTTAAAAGGTGACAGCCGGCCTGGGGGGCTTGCCAGCACAGGGTTCGGGGGTGCTGGGAAGCCCCCCAGGCCGGCTGTCATCTTTTAAAAGAGCCGCGCCGCTTCCCAGCTGTCTCCTGAAGGCGGAAGTTCGGCTTTGGTGTTTGGCGTTCGGATACAGCTGGGAACCCAGCGGTCTCCCGAACGCCGAAACCGGAAGGGGCAAGGTGGGGGGGGGGGGAGAACGGGAGGCTCAGCATTCCGTCAGTCGCAGCGCTGGCTGTCAACTTTTCTTTTTAGCAATGGGGAGGCAACTCAGCTCCTGCCCAGTTTTAAAAAGAAAAGTTGACAGCCAGCGCTGCGGCTGACGGAATGCTGAGCTTCCCGTTCTCTCTCCGCCCCCTCGCCCCTTCGCCCCCCTGTGTTCCTAGGAGAAGTGCTGGTGAGGAGCAGAAGGTCTGTCTTGCCTCAATCCCCAGCACTTCTCCTAGGAACACAGGGAGGCGAAGGGGCGAGGGGGGGGGGAGAGAGAACGGGAGGCTCAGGAAGGGAGCTCGGGAAGGAGCCCACGGTCAGTCGGCTGCGGGCGGGAGGAAGGCGATTGTTCCGCTTCCGCCAGCATGGCCTGGCTGGCAGCGGAAGATGTAACGGAGCCCACGGGGGATTCGCCTTCCTCCCACCCACAGCCGACTGATCGTGGGCTCCTTCGCAACTTCGGAGAGCTTCCAGGGCATGAAAGCTCACGAAAACCAGGAAGCTCTCCGAGGTTGCGAAGGAGCCCACGATCAGTCAACTGCGGGCGGGAGGAAAGCGAATGCCATGGGGCTGGGCTCGGGAAGGGGCAGCGAAGTCGGTGCCGAGGCACCCTAAGCCCACCGGTGACCGCCAAAGGGTTGGCGAAGGGAGGGTGCTGCGGCGACCCGACCAAGCCTATGGACGCGCCTCCCGCCGCTCTGCCCAATCGCAAAGCCAAAGGAGGCACGGGAGGCGGTGAATGTCATGTCCTCTGGCCAGTCACGGGAGGCAAGGCGGGGAATGTTGGGGGAGTGAAGGAAATTTAAACAGATTACGAAAAGCTCGGTGGTGGATGGCATTCCTTCCAGGAAAATGCCCAGCCCAGCCCCCGTGGAGGCGTTTTTCTAAAAGGAGTGCAATCACCACCACCGAGCTTTTCGTAATCTGTTTAAATTTCCTTCACTCCCCCAACATTCCCCGCCTTGCCTCCCGTGACTGGCCAGAGGACATGACATTCACCGCCTCCCGTGCCTCCTTTGGCTTTGCGATTGGGCAGAGCGGCGGGAGGCGCGTCCAATCGCAAAGCCAAAGGAGGCACGGGAGGCGGTGAATGTCATGTCCTCTGGCCAGTCAAGCGAGGCAAGGCGGGGAATGTTGGGGGGGGGAGTGAAGGAAATTTAAACAGATTACGAAAAGCTCGGTGGTGGATGGCATTCTTTCCAGGAAAACGCCTGGGGGGGGGGCGGCTGGGCTGGGCATTTTCCTTGGCGATCTTCCCTTGGCTTCCCTGGCCGCCTAGCGCTGCGATCTTCCGATGTTCCCTTGGCTTCCCTGGCCGCTTCCCTGGCGGCCAGGGAAGCCAGGGAAGATCAGAAGATCGCCAAGGGAAGATTGGAAGATCGCAGCGCCAGGCGGCCAGGGAAGCCAAGGCGGCCAGGGAAGCCAAGCCGGGAGCAGCGGCAACGCTGCTCCGGTTGCCTGGTCCTCTCCTGCCTCCCACGCTGTTGTTCCCCGCTGCGTCAGGCGCCGCCAGCCCCGAGTCAGACGCACCCTCGCTGCCGCGCCCAGCCGCTGCCCGCCCCGTCCTAGCCAGAGCCTGAGCCGGCCCGCTCGGTTGCGCCTCCTCGCCCGCGGCCCGTCCACCCGCCCAGGATGCAGACCTGCTGCCTCTCCCGTGCCCGCCGCCGGCCTGATCCTGCGCCTCCTGCTTTCCCCCCCAGCCAAAAATACAAAGGCGGTCTGCCGCCGCCCGCGGAGCAATGGGAAACTGAAGCTGCTGGCGGTTTCAGACTCCCTTTGCTCCACGCTGCTCCGCCCTGCCTGTCATGCGATGGCAGACCGTCTTTGTGTTTTTCGCTGAGGGGGGGAGCAAGAGGACCTTCCTGACTCCCTCCCCCAGCGTCGGACCTCCTGCCCTCCCTCCCAGCCAAAAACCCAAAGCGGCCTCCTGAACGTTTTCGTCTTACGTACCTGCCGCTGCCGCCGAGAAGCCCCGCAGCCCGGCTGTCACATTTTAAAACAACCGGGTGGCTTCCCAGCAGCCTCTCCAAGCCGAACGCCAAACCCGAACTTCCGGGTTTGGCTCCGGGAGGCAACTGGGAAGCCCCCTGGCTGTTTTAAAAGGTGACAGCCGGGCTGCGGGGCTTCCCAGCAGCCTCCCGAACCGCCAAACCCGGAAGTTCAGGTTTGCCGTTCGTAACACGAAAAAAGTTCGTAAGAAGAGGCAAAATTTTTCTGAACCCCGGGTTCGTATCTCGGGTTGTTCGTAAGACGAGGGGTTCGTATCTTGAGGTACCACTGTACTTGAATGTATACTTTCAAGAGAAGCGGGGGAAATGCACCCCCACTTTATGTTTAATGTTTGTATGTGTGTCTGTTTATTTTAAGAAAATTAATAAAAAAATTATATATAAAAAAAAGGGAGGGGATCCTTTCCAACACCCTATAAAGAGGTGCTTGTGCGCCCCCTCCTCAAGAAGCCTTCCCTGGACCCAGCCGTACTTAATAACTATCATCCAGTTTCCAACCTTCCCTTTATGGGGAAGGTTGTTGAGAAGGTGGTGACACTCCAGCTCCAGCTCCAGCGGTCCTTGGAAGAAGCTGATTATCTAGGTCCCCAGCAGCTGGGTTTCAGGCCCGGTTACAGCATGAAAACTGCTTTAGTCGCGTTGATGGATGATCTCTGGCGGGCCCGGGACAGGGGTTTATCCTCTGTCCTGGTGCTTCTTGACCTCTCAGCAGCTTTTGATACCATCGACCATGGTATCCTTCTGCGCCGGCTGGAGGGGTTGGGAGTGGAAGGCACTGTTCTTCAGTGGTTCTCCTCCTACCTCTCCGGTTGGTCGCAGTCGGTGTTAGTGGGGGGCCAGAGGTCGACCCTGAGTTCTCTGCCTTGTGGGGTGCCTCAGGGGTCAGTCCTCTCCCCCCTGCTATTCAATATCTACATGAAACCGCTGGGTGAGATTATCCAAGGGCTTGGGGTGATGATACCCAGCTTTACATCTCCACCCCATGTCCAATCAATGAAGCAGTGGAAGTGATGTGCCGGTGTCTGGAGGCTGTTGGGGCCTGGATGGGTGCCAACAGACTCAAACTCAACCCTGATAAGACGGAGTGGCTGTGGGTTTTGCCTCCCAAGGACAATCCCACCTGTCCGTCCATCACCCTGGGGGGGGGATTATTGACCCCCTCAGAGAGGGTCCGCAACTTGGGCGTCCTCCTCGATCCACAGCTCACATTAGAGAACCATCTTTCAGCTGTGGCGAGGGGGGCGTTTGCCCAGGTTCGCCTGGTGCACCAGTTGCGGCCCTATTTGGACCGGGACTCACTACTCACAGTCACTCATGCCCTCATCACCTCGAGGTTCGACTACTGTAATGCTCTCTACATGGGGCTACCTTTGAAAAGTGTTCGGAAACTTCAGATCGTGCAGAATGCAGCTGCGAGAGCAGTCATGGGCTTCCCTAGGTATGCCCATGTTACACCAACACTCCGCAGTCTGCATTGGTTGCCGATCAATTTCCGGTCAGAATTCAAAGTGTTGGTTATGACCTATAAAGCCCTTCATGGCATCGGACCAGAATATCTCCGAGACTGCCTTCTGCCGCACGAATCCCAGCGACCGATTAGATCCCACAGAGTGGGCCTTCTCCGGGTCCCATCAACTAAACAATGTTGGTTGGCGGGCCCCAGGGGAAGAGCCTTCTCTGTGGCGGCCCCGACTCTCTGGAACCAGCTCCCCCCAGAGATTAGAACTGCCCCTACCCTCCTTGCCTTTCGCAAACTCCTTAAAACCCACCTTTGTCATCAGGCATGGGGGAACTGAGATATCTCCCCCGGGCCTATACAATTTATGTATGGTATGCTTGTGTGTATGTCTGTTTAATAATGGGTTTTTTAAATATTTTAAATTGTAAATTATTAGATTTGTTATAAACTGTTTTTTATTGTGTTGTGAGCCGCCCCGAGTCTACGGAAAGGAATGGCATACAAATCTAATAAACAAACAAACAAACAAATATAGACTTCCGGTTGTGGTGTAGCACTGTTGCTGTGTGTTTCCCGGTTCTCCGGGTTACATCTGGCCTTTCGTGTTGAACGATAGCCCTATCGGGCGACCGCGGACCCATAGAGCCCAAGGTCTTTGAGGGGAAGTTCCTGCGCACCCGGGGATGCTCGGCGGACCCCCGGGAAGCGGGGTATCCCCCAGATCGTCGACCGAAGAGATCGGCTTTTTCTTGCTGATCCGGAAGCGCCGCGCTCTGCTTTACTTTGGAAGCCGCGGAGACGACAAATACTTTTGGGATTGTTATTGTTTGCTGCAGAAGGATTTAGGATGGTTTTTTGGAATTTGTGGCTTGTGTGCAGAATTTCCCTTTGCGAAGATCGTCATCCCGACTCATTTTGAGTCTGAAGTTCCTTAGGAGGCGGCGACTTCGATCTGTCATTTACATCTGGCGATGATGGCGGCGATGACTCTGCGGAAATTACTTGAGGGTTTATAGAACGATATTTCCGCTTAGCCTGTTTGTGATTCCAACTTCGCCCCAGCTTTATTGACTTCACTTTGAAACTTGCAAGGGAGAAGGTTAAAGTAACGTGTTTGAAGGTAGGCGAAAGTTTCAACCCCCAAAAAATAAACAACCTCTATTTGTCTCTGAGATAACATCCTGACTATTTGGAAAGGAGTAAAGCAGTTGAGAACTGAAAGACCATCCGGAAGACCCTAATCCCATCTACCCCATTTACTATTTATCCTCATTCTCTATACCTTTCCCCCCCTTTTTTTTACTCTTTATTAAATAAATAAATAAAATTTATCTTTTTTGCTCTTTTTGCTTTTTTTTCTCTCTCCAATTTTATATTTGTGGATAATTTTTTCCCTTACCTCTTTTTGGACATTTTTGGACATTTGGATATTAAAACCTTTGAAGAATCTGCTAATTTCCTTACTTTTTCTCTTCTTCTCCTTGGAACCTTACAACACCTGCAATTTCTATTTCACCAAGACTAAAGATTGATTCCACCCCCTTGACTTCATACCTGCCTACTAAAGACTTACCAGAACTGCAATCACTGGAAATTAATATTGCCCACCCCACCTGACATTCTGAACCAACGATCTATTGAAATACTGTCCTAACCTCTACTGATTTTTGGAATTAATGAATTGAATTGTTGAACTGTACTTTCGATTTTTGAATTTCTGACTCTTGGTTCCTTTTTACTTTAATATATTATTAATACCAATACCAATATAGAAACATAGAAATACTACTGATTAAAATATTGTAAAAAACATATATATTTAACTGTGCAACACTTAAGATACTCTGATATTTACACCTTATTTACTGATTTATTTAAGTAGCCTATATTGTGATTTGACAGATTTATTCTATATTAATTTTAGATTCTAGACCTTATTATTAATTATCTTTAATTAATTTCAAATAAGACCTAGACCTATTTAACTGATTCTATAAACTGCAATATATAGTAATTTAATGTGCCAAGATTTAATTGATTTATTTGATTAACTGATTGATTGTTTTTCCCTTATATTGAATTATTATTTTCTCTTATATTGAATTATTATAGAAGATAACTCTATTTGGACTATATTTATTATACTAAACTAACTATCAATTCTTTGACTGTTCGAAACTTTAATATAAGTCTTTTTTCCTCTCCTCTTAAGTGTAACAAACTTTGATATTCCCTTAATAATATCTGATTAACTTTACCCTTAAAGCTCTAATTCATATACTATAACTTTCTATTCTACCTCAACTACCCTAAATCAATTACTTCTTTATTACACCATACATATACTTTACCATTTATACATTTTATATAACTATCATAACGATTTTTGCCTAACACAAAAATGTCTACTTCAAACCAACCAACTTTAATGAAATCATGGAAGAAAAATTCCAATCAACCAGCAACTCCAACCTCAACCCAACAACGCCCTCCAGAACCCACTCCGTCAGACAAAACATCTCTTCAACAGTCATCACAGGCGACCCCCAACTATAACACTAAACTCCTTATTTGAGATGATGATTAAGATGCAAGACTCATTAGACACTAACTTTGAATCCTTAAAAGGAACGATGGGAGAAATGAAGGAGGACATTAGGAAAATTCAAGACCATGTGGGTCACCTTGACGAACGTATGACCAAGCTGGAAGATCAAATGGAAGTCGTCCACGAAACTGTCATGAAAAATACAGAAAGAATAACTAGCATCGAAGACCTAACTAATAGGATGGATACTAGATTTCAATTCTCAGAAGCTAGGGCAGAACACATTAATAAGTCTCTGGAAGAATCTCTCATAAATTTGGAACTTGAAAAATCAGCCTTCTTCTTACGCTTTCAGAATATAACCGAAACCGACCAACAAGACCTCCCCGCTACAATGGCAACAATAATAGCAAAAATTACTGGCAAAACTGCCAAAGAAATTCTTACGCAAATGGACGAGGTGTATCAACTCTCCACTTCATATGCCAGAAGAAATAGACTCCCCAAAGAGGTACATGTACGTTTCCTTAAAAGGAAAACGAGGGATGAAATCTACAAAACCTCCAAAGAGAATCCAGTCACACATCAAGGCCGAGACATCGTAGTTCTTCGCCAAATCTCAAGACGGGTAAGGGAGAAGCACAAGCCATATCAAACATTAGCAACCAAGCTAAATAAAGAAGGCATACAATTCAGGTGGCTTATACCAGAAGGAATGACAATCACACTTCTAGACAAAAAATACAAAATTTCTTCACCCGAGGATGCCAGAGATTTCTATGCCCACATTTTGAAAACGGACCAAACCACCTTGAAAGAACTTGATACCAGAGATACTCTTCCAACCGAAGAAAGCACTTCTGATGACAACCTTCCAGACAAGGACAAAGAATCCCGAAACCAGAATGGCGAATCAACCAGACAAGGACCAATTACCCGGGCAAGAACAGAAGCAAGAAGAGAAAAACCCAAGGAAGTCACACCTCAACAATAAACAAACTAAAATTACATTATTCTCAACCAATATAAACGGTATGAATTCACATAAAAAGAGACAAAAAATATTCCACAAACTATCTGAACATAATTATGATATAATTTCATTACAAGAAACCCACATTAAAAACGAACAGACTACTCTATTAGCTATTCCTAATTTTGAATTTTTTTGTGCTTCCGCTGCTGAAAAAAAGAGAGGTATAGTCCTATATGTTAAAAAAACCCTACTCTCCCAAATTAATATATACTGACGACAATGGCCAACTATTAATTGTTCAAATAAAATTACAAAACAAGAAAACAATAACTATAATAACAATATATGCACCATCCGTTAAGCAATCTACTTACTTTAAGAACTTGCATAAAAAAATATTAGAATTAGATTTGAGTAATTTTGTAATAATTGGAGATTTCAATGCAATAGTAGACCTAAACAAAGACTACAAAGGCAACTCTAAACATCGTACCCGCAATATTATCCCTTCAACCTTCAAACAAGCAATCTATGAATTTGCCTTAAAAGATATTTGGAGATACTTTTACCCAGAAACTACACAGTACACTTTTTTTTTCTCCTCCCCACAGAACCTGTTCACGTATTGACATGGCTTGGTCCAATATAGAAATCATAAATCAAATTATTGACATCCAAATACTCAATGCAACTTGGGCAGACCATAATCCCCTACTATTGACAATAAGAGACATTACTCACAATACTTTTCATAGATGGTCGATGTATTCAACGGTTATTAATCAAAAACAATTTCAACACAAAATACAAAACAATATTCCTCCATTTATTAAAATCAACTTCAATGGTGAGATACCTAATGAAATAGCGTGGGACGCCACTAAAGCCTATATACGCGGCATTTACATCTCTTATACTGCAAATAATAATAAAGAAAAACATGCTCAACTGCACAAATTAAATACATCTCTTCAGGACGCCAAAAAAGCACTCCACAATGACCCTAAAAACAATATAATTCTACTCGAAACAAAAACGATTAAACACGAAATAAAATTTAATAACACAACAACACATAGCCCAAAAAATTAAAATCGCAAAACAAACATACTTTGAATTTGCCAACAAACCAGGCCGCTGGCTATCACTTAAATTAGCCCATCAAAAATTAGATACAAATATAGACGCCTTAGCCGACTCCTCCGGACACTTAAAAACAACTAACTCTGACAAAAAACAAGTTATCCAAGATTTTTACCAACAACTTTATAAAGCTTCAAAGCTGGATGCTGATTTACTATTGAACTACTTACAAACAAATGAACAAAAAACACTGATAACAGATGATCAAAGAACACTCCTAAATAAGTCAATCTCCATCTCAGAAATTGAAGCTGCAATAAACAAACAAAAAAACAATAAAACCCCAGGGCCAGATGGAATCCCATCCGAATTCTACAAATATCACCTTGAAACAATGGCACCTATACTTTTAGATATTTATAATAACGCACTCTCGTATGCAAAATTACCTATGTCCTGGTCCGAAGCCTACATAACTCTTATCCCCAAAGACACCCAAAATAGACACCTTCTGGAGAATTATAGACCAATAGCACTACTCAATACCGACTATAAAATATTCACATCGATAATCGCGGACAGGCTAAAAAACATATTAAACAAAATTATCCACCCAGACCAAAACGGATTCTTACCATCAAGAAATATTTCTACAAACACAAGAATGATACTGAATACTATCGAATATTACGACAAAAACTATGATAAAACAATTGCACTAATATTTATGGATCTAAAAAAAGCTTTCGATAGTCTTCAGTGGCATTATCTCATAAATCAAATTGAACACATGAATTTCGGCTCCAAATTTCTTAACTTAATTAAAACCATTTACACTACCCAATCGGCTAAAATCCTTTTCAATAATGACATTACAGATACAATTTCTATAACAAAAGGCGTGTGCCAAGGATGCCTTTTGGCCCCACTCATTTTTATTCTGGCTATAGAAACATTCCTGAAAACCATAACAAACAATACACAAATTCAGGGCATCACGATTAAAAAAGAACACTACAAATTACAGGCCTTTGCGGACGACATTGTATTTATCTTACAAGACCCCATACAAACAGCACTTACTTTATTCGGCGAAATACATAAATTTGGTGAAATATCCGGTCTGCAAATTAACAAGAATAAAACCCAAATTTTGACAAAAAAATATGATACCAAAAGATGTACTTTCCTTGGAAGAATTAATTAAAATTAAAACTACCAAAAAAATTAAATATCTAGGAATATGGATGACCTCAAATTATGCTACGATTAAAAAAGATAATTATGAACAACTTCTTAAAGAAATACAACAAGATTTCAATAGATGGTCAAAACTAAACCTATCCCTTATGGGGAAAATATTCGCTATAAAATCGAACATTCTTCGAAGGTTTCTCTATCTATTTCAAGTTGCCCCAATAAATTTGAAGAAATCTTTCTTTAACTCTCTACATAAACAAATAAAGAAATTCATTTGGACAAAGAAAAAGGCCAGAATAAAACTGAAAAACCTTCAAGATCATAGATCTAAAGGTGGACTTGGACTGCCTGATTTCTTCATTTATTATCAAGCCACAATTCTAACAATGATAAAAGACTGGATCACTCTCAAAAATACAAGACTCCTAACTCTAGAAGGTTTCGATCTTCTTGCTGGGTGGCACGCATTTTTAACAATGGACTACCACAAAATACCTAAATACTTTAAAAATCATTATTTACGTAAAACTTTAATAACAATTTGGTTTACGATTATGAAAAATTACTATATTTCAATACCAAAATGGACATCTCCCAACGAATTACTAATTTTTCCTAACCTTTTCTCCCACACCAAAATTTTGAGATACCAACAATTACTTGATAAATCAGATGCTCTCATATCCAAACAACAATTGAACGATCAAGGAACAAACATAGATTGGTTAACATATTTACAAATTAAATTAAAATACAAACAACACAAAAAACAATTTGGATTCCAAAATGACAATGTGATAGATACAATTCTTTTCGCCCCCCCCCACAAAAATGATCTCTAAATTATATAATTACTTACTAACACAAGAAAACTGTGAAGAACAAGTGAAAGGCTGTATGATAGCCTGGGCTCAAAATTTTGGGTACACGATCAATTTAATCGAATGGGAGAAAACCTGGACACTAAACTACAAAATGACAACAGCAATGTCTTATAAAGAGAATCAAATAAAAATGTTTTATCGATGGCATTTGCCCCCAGCAAGAATATCCAAAATGTTCCCCAACTTTTCACCCACCTGCTGGAAATGTAAAATAAAACCGGGAACATATTACCACACATGGTGGACATGCCCACTTGCAGAAAAATACTGGACAACCATCCAAAACCTAATTGACCAAGTCATGTCAATTACATTGCCACTTAAACCCGAGCTTTACCTTCTAGGTATATTTAGGCAGAACTTCACTAAACCACAAAAATATCTTATTCTACAAATTATAACAGCAGCTAGAATATCGTACGCCCGCTTTTGGAAACGAGACCAAATACCTTCTTTATTTGTAATAATCACAAAAATTATAGAGTGTGCCGAAATGTCAAAAACAGCAATGGAAACACAAAATAAAAAAGATTCAGAATATTATGAAATATGGGAAAATTGGTACAAATGGGTTTCTCAAAAAATACCAAAATTACCTATCGTAAAACCACTATCTTATCAAACCATGAACTATATCTTACCTTCGAACGCTCAAATCAATTTTAAACCAATTAAAAATTTGAGCGCCAAAAACCAATTAATTTGCAATAAACTTTATACCATATCTCTTTTTATCTGTCTTTCAACCAACTCAATACACATTATAACACTAACAACTTTCACCAACACATCCAACACATACAACATATTTACTATACTATTCATATACTCCTCACACTACTTCCAGACAAAAGTCGTCCCTGAAAACGTCTGCGCTAAGCGCAGATCTTTCTTTTTTTCCTTTCCTTTTCTTTTTTATTCTTTCTTTTCTTTCATCTATCCCCTTCCCGTATCTCTCTTCTTATTCCTTCAACTTAGAAATATTTTTACTAACTTGTTATTAGTTAATACATATTAAAGGAAATACAACATTTACTATTATAACTTTAGGAAATTTTCCATTCTCTTTATTTATTGCTTATTCATTGTTTATTTATAATGTTTAAGAAATATAACATCTCCATTAAGAAGTTGATCTAATGTTTATTTACAATGTTTAAGAAATATAGTATCTCTTCCAAGAAATATATGTACTATAATTTATACCTTACAATGTATAACTGTACGCCCTATCTTAACTGCTTGACTTTGTACCCCTTCCTTTTTTTCCCCTCCGTCCTTCCCCTGTTTTCCTTCTTCCCTTTTCTTTCCCTTTTTTTCCTTTCTCATTATATTTATAAATAAAGTATATTTAAAATAAATAAATGAATGAATGAATAAATAAATAAACAAAACAAGAGCTTGAGAGTCTTCTTAACTTTGTCATAATTAAGCTCAGTCACATATAGCTATTCAAACATTGTGTCTGAATCTTTTATGTATGAAAACCCAGATGATAGGTTTCTGTGGAACATCCTTGCAAAGTAATAAAAACCAGATTTCTTAATTGATGGTAGATGAACTGGTGGTAGTTGGATGCTATACCACTTGAAAGATAGCATCATCTACATCATGTATGCTGGCTTGAGATGCCAATAATGATAGATCTGGCAAAAGGTACCATAGCTTGATCTCTGTGAAAAATATCCCAAGTTCATAATTGCATAATACTAGTTAAAATATCACTGGACATTTAACCTTTTGAAAGCTACTGTTGTAAGAAATATCCTTCTGGTTTTTGTTCCAAATAGAGAAAAAGACACTGGAAGCATGGGACTGCTTGGAAACATGGTTTAATTGAGGACAGCAGGACCACATAGTCTGAAGTCCTGAGATGTTATGTCTGAAGGAACGTAAGCCAAATTTGTATGCCGGTTGCGGATTGGCTAAAGTGCAACCAGCAAATTCAATTCTCTGTCAAGCAAACCACTTTATAAGCGGCTTCCCTGAGCATGCCAGCAGTCCTGTAAGTCCACACTACAGCTTGATCTTGTTAAATAAAGAAATAACAGCTACAGTGTTGTGGTCCATAATTAGCAATCTAACAATGGTGATGAGGAACTTAGAATGAACCATATTGCAATCAGCTATTTTACCACCAAACCAGGACAACATCTGCACAGAAAGGGGAAGAATCATGGCTTAATAGATCACACTGATGACCTGTTTCAACCTCCAGAAGGAAACCTGGAAGACCTATATGTCCAGATTCTGCACATTTCTACAAGCAAGCAACATCCACGACATGCCTGATGAGAGGAAGAGGGCTCTCTCCTAACCTTCTGCGGCACAGACATTTACAATGTTGCACAGATGCTAGTCAATCCAAAGGACATTAAAGAAATAGAATGACCAATATTACAGGAGAAACTAGTGGCACATTACCTGCCTGCAGCTCCTGCAATGGTAAATAGAAATGAGTTCTACCACCCTAGACAGAGAGAAAGGGAAAGCATAAATGATTTTGTTACTAGTTTGAGAGAAATTGCAACAAAGTGTAAATTTAAAGACCAAGAAGACATGATAAAAGACAGAATAATTCTGGGAATGAAGGATAGCACCTTACGAAAGAAATTTCTAGTTAAGGATGATGCGATCTTTCAATACGTCCTAAAAGCAGAAAAATCAGCAGGCGTATCACATGCCTCTGCTGCAGATGTGCGCAGGATGTCTGAAGCAGTCCACCAAACGCATTCTGGAATAGATTCGTCTTCAGAAATTTCAGAGGGATATGAAGAGGAAGTCAGCCAAAGGTAGACTGGTGCCTGCAAATCAGACTGCAGAGGTGTTTGAGGAGAAAAGCAAAGGAATTTGAGATGTCCCAGCGGGCAGAGGGAACCCCCAGAGGGCGAGATGCAATTTCTGAGAGGCCATCTGCCACAGATGCAAGAAAAGAGGACACATCACGGAGGCATGCAGAGCTGTACTTCCAGATGACTTCCCCAGCACACAACCACAATGGAGAAATTGGGAGGAAATTAGTTGGGACAGAATGTGCAAGGCAGACTGGGACCACAATGGGACCACAAAGGGGAAATTTCAGGAGAGCCAAGGACTACAGATGAAGAAACCATGAAGGTAAATATACTCTACAGCAGAGGGCAATGACAAAGTTTTCATTGAAATAGTAACCCACAGGGTTACTATTCAAATGCACACAACTACAATTTAGGGTCAGTGTGGCATCAGGACTTTTCCAGAGCCTCATAGAAGGTTTATTATAAGGCATACTCGGGATGATTCCATATTTTGACAATGTGATTATCTCTGGGGAATCTGAAGAATAATTATGGGACAGGTTGGAACTGGTTCTCAAAAGATATCAAGACAAGGGACTAAAAATGTAAAAGGACAAATGCACAATTGGGGTGCCCAGTGTAGAATTCTTGGGGCTCAGAGTGGATGGGGCTGGAATACATCTGAAACAGGACAAAACAAAATCAATACAACAAGCCCCCACCCCAAAGAATAAAACAGAACGGCAAGCCTTTTTAAGGCTATTACATTTCTATTCAATTTTTTTTAAACAGAAGGCAACAGTCACTGAACCTTTGCATAAGTTGTTGACAAAAGGAACCATTTGGACTTGGAGAAGCAAGCAAGACACCGCTTTCCAAGCAGTTAAGGATCTTTTGTCATCCAAAAGTGTTCTTGTACAATATAATGCCACATTACCCCTCAGATTAACTTGTGACACATCCTGTGTCACTTATTTCCAGACAGGAAAGAGGTCCCCATCACCTATTACTTGAGAACACTGTCAGCAACTGAGAGGAATAATGGGCAAATAAATAAGGAAGCATTGGTAGCAGTAGCAGCAAGGAAGCGTTTCCATGATTACCTATATGGCTGGAAGTTCCAATTAGTCACAGACCATAAACCTCTCCTGGTAAGCGATAAGCCAATGCCCCAATTCATGTCACCTCAAATGACCAGGTGGTCAACATTCCTAGCTGGCTACAACTATGAACTGTGCCATAAATCTGGCAAAGAAATCAGCCATGCAGATGCATTAAGCCATTGCCAGCTTCCGGAGCCCATCAAAGACCCAGCACCAACGGCTAACATTCTATTGATAGACATTGAACCATCAAGCAGAGTGTTGCCACAGAAACAAGGAAGGTTGAGCTGCTTAATAAAGTTAAAGAATGAGTTTTGAGAAATATTCAGAACTTTTAAAACTAAGCAATTGGAACTGTCAGTAACCAAGGATTGTTTGCTCTGCGGGGAAAGGGTGATCACACCAAGTAAATTAAGTAATGGAAACACTCCATGAGGGGCATCTGGGGGTGGTAAGAATGAAGAACCTGGCCATGGGCTATTTGTAGTGGCCTAACTTGGACAAAGACATTGAGGAGTGGGTAGCCACATGTAGGCCATGTCAGGAGTTGAGAGCATTACCATCCAAAACATTGTCAGTAGAATTGGAGACACCAAGGGGAGGGAGGCATGGGCAAGAATCCACATAGACTTTGCTGGGCCAATTCAAGAGCAATCATTCCTCATATTGGTAGACATGTACTCACGATGGCTAGAGGTAATTCCAATGGCGTCCACAACAGTGAGTCCAACCATCAGGACACTGAGAAGACTGTTTGCCACCCATGCCATTCCCCACATAATAGTCTCTGACAATGGGACACAACTTATATCCCGACAGATGGAGACTTACTTGGTGGAGTTTGGTATAAGGCAACGGAAGGGCAGAAAGAATAGTAAAAATGACCAAAGAAGCTTTAGTGAGTTCAGGTCCTGGTAGACCAGTTCCTATTTGCCCAACATATAAGAAAATGCACATCTACCAATAAAAGCCCCACAGAGCTGCTAATGGGCAGGAAACTAGTAGTGGACATAGTAAGTTTATGCACTATTTATTGAATATTTAATAGTTTTTAAATTTATTTTATTTATTTATTAAATAAATAAATAATTTATTTATTAGATTTGTATGCCGCCCTTCTCTGAAAACTCGAGGCAGCTCTCAAGTTGTTGTTGTTGTTGTTATTATTATTATTATTATTATTATTATTATTATTTATTAGATTTGTAGGCCGCCCCTCTCCAAAGACTCGGGGTGGCTCACAACAGTAATAGAAACAATATAACAGTGAAACAAATCTAATATTAAAATAAAACCCCAACAATTTAAAACCATACCACACATACATACCAAACATAAAATATAAAAGCCTGGGGGAGGATGTCTCAGTTCCCCCATGACTGGCGATAAAGGTGGGTCTTGAGTAATTTGGGAAAGACAAGGAGGGTGGGGGCCGTTCTAATCTCTGGGGGGAGTTGATTCCAGAGGGTCATGGCAGCCACAGAGAGGGCTCTTCCCCTGGGGCCCACCAAACGACATTGTTTGGTCGACGGGACCCGGAGAAGGCCAACTCTGTGGGACCTTATCGGCCACTGGGATTCGTGCGGTAGAAGGTGGTTCCGGATGTATTCTGGTCCAATGCCATGCAGGACTATAAAGGTCATTACCAGCACTTTGAATTGTGACCGGAAACCGATCGGCAGCCAGTGCAGGCTACGGAGTGTTGCAGAAATGTGGACGAATCTAGGGAGTCCCACGATGGCTCTCGTGGCTGCATTCTGCACGATCTGAAGTTTCCGAACACTTTTCAAGGGTAGCCCCATGTAGAGAGCATTGCAGTAATCTAACCTCGAGGTGATGAGGGCATGAGTGACTGTGAGCAATGACTCCCTGTCCAGGTAGGGCCGCAACTGGTGCACCAGGCGAACCTGGGCAAGCGCCCTCCTCGGTGGACTAGTAGGCCCTTTTTCTTGCCCTCCCCAAGATCCAGAAGCTTCCCTAGAGCCTGGGGAGACCAAAAATGCCCCCTCCCCCCTGGAGGCCCTCTGGAACCCAAAATGAATTCCCAGAACCTCCATGTGAGCAAAAAAATCAGCTAGCCAGCAGGCACATGCACACTGGAGCTAAACTAGGGTACCGGCAGATATGGCTATGTGTGTTACCTGTGGCATGTGTGCCATAGATTCACCATCATTGTCTTAGGATATTTCATTTTTTAAAGAGAGAGGTGGATGCTAACTTCCTTCACTCCAACTTTAGTTAAACTAGAAGTCTTACAGCTAGAGATTCAAACACCTAGTTCTGTCACTATGCCCTTGTTGCAGATATTGGAGAAACCATTAAAATACACAAAAAAAATGGTTGCTGTAAAGTGTAATATTGAAGCCATACACAAGTCCTCATTTAATGACTGCTTCATTTAGTGGTCACTTTGTGTCCAATATTCACATGATCTTTGCAGGCCAATAAAATAAAAGAAAGCTCAAGTAAGATTATAAGCAACCACTTTGCTTAATGACTGAATTGCTGGTCTCAATTCTAGTCACTAATGTGCAGCATATAACAGACAATTAGTTCAAGTTTTGTATTTTTCTTCCATTCATACATCATTATGAAAATTCATTTCTTAAAGAAATAAATAAATAAAGAACCCTAAAATAAATTGATATCTATGCAATATCATTATAACCGATCAGGTTTCCTGCCCTTTTCTTCTGATCTTGTCTGCTTGAACTCTCACAACAGGCAACCCCCAAATTAAACAGGAATATCAGCCAGAATGGAAGAGTTCTGAATTTAACTTTAAAAGCCCCGTGTATTTTTAAATGGCATTTTGACTCCTGATAAATGCATTACCCAGGCATAGATTTGGGATTATGAAATGTGCTACATTATGTACCTTTTGGATCATGTATATTTGTGATCAGAAATCTGAGAAATAGAATGGATTAAGTTAAAGATGATGCAGGGAGGCAAAAACTATGATGACATGCAATTTTTCACCTGTATAAATACATGTCATTGGAGATGTAAAATACTGAACAAATTACAGCCATATAGATATGATAAGAAGAAAAATTAAAGAAAAAAGTGGAATAGAACTAGTTATGACTTCACTATGATCATCATAAAAACTCAAGAAACTTGCAAAACAGGGATCATCATGTCCAAAGTCTGGTCATATGATTGTAAGAAAACAGCACACAATACAACAGAGACAGATTTAAATTTTTGACATTTATCTAATGTCTGTGTTCTAGACACCTTAGCTTTTATCAGTTTCAAATCGGTCTTACATCATCCACAACACCAGGGAAGGGATGGGGAAGTAGCAGTCATTGCCTGACTTGCAGGGTCCCTGCCCCTGAGATTGTCGGGTGTGAGTCTCTCCTTTTGAAATTGGACTCAGGGGTTCAGTTGGGCTTGTTGTTAACATACCTTCCTCCCAGCTATTTTACAACAGCCCTGCCTACGCTGCTTGAGTTGGTGGCCGGGCTGGCAGTGGAGTTTCCCAGACTCATGGTTCTGGGTGACTTTAATTTACTGTCACTTGGTAGACCCTCTGATGCAGTGCAGGAGTTCATGACTTCCATAACAACCAGGGACCAGCAGGTGAACTATCAACATACACTGCATAGTATAATTTTGCTTTGCTTCAATCTTTAATTCATATGTTGCAGTCAATGTCCCCCCTAATTTTTTTCCCGTGTGGGTGGAAAAGTAGAGTGTCTGAGCAGCAGTCCCTTCGGGAGTGGGCAGCATAGAAGTCTAAATGAACAAATGAACAAATGAACAAACAAATAACCAACCAACCAACCAAATAAATAAATAAATAAATTTTCATGCCATTGCCTGATTTTTTTTTCACAAATGTCCCCCAAGACAACTTATTGCATAATTATTTGGGATTCGGTGCTGGGGCAGAATAAGTTCCCTTCCCACTATGTTATTCTGTTATTTTATATTTCAATTAATATGATTATCCTCCCATAAATTCAGATAGGCCGTCATGCCTACTCCTTCTTATACATTCTTCTTAAAAGAAACAAAAAAACCTTTATACAACTTTTTCCTAATTAATAGGGGGGAAAAATCCCTTCTAAGAAATTAATAATAAAATCAAACCGAAATCTATTACTATTAAAACTAAAACAACCAGCAAAACCAAAAACACAACTATTAATAAATCCATGCTTTAAAATCTTCATTTCTTAAATATTTATCATAGTATTATAGTAATCCAATAATACTATAAAAATCTATCTGAACACCAATGCATCAATTAATATATTTCCATATTTACTTTTCTATAATTTCATTCAATATTTCCAAGCTCAATTAATTTTCAGGCACTTAGCATTTACTATTATTAACTTTCATCAATCTTCTACATTTCCAAGTATATTTTAAATTCATAATGCAAACTCATAAAATCATACAGTACATATCACAAACCCCTTATTTATCATATGTATCTTCCATTAATTTTACCTATGCAATTCTATATAGTTCTAAAATTCTAATCCAATTTTACAAATTAATACATCCTAATATTAAACAACACCTAAATAGATATATTACCATCATTCCATAGTCAATCCATATTTAATAATCAATAGCCACAGTGCAAAAAGGATGTTGAGAGACTCTAGAAAAAGTGCAGAGAAGAGCAAGCAGAGAGAGAAAGGAAGGAAGGAGGGAAGGAAGGAGAGAGAGACAAAGGAAGGAAGGAGGGAGGAAGCGAGACAGAAAGAAAAAAAGGAAAGAAGGGAGGGAGGGGAGGGAGGGAGAAGAAGGAAGGAAGAAGAGAGAGAAAGTGAGGGAGAGAGAAAGAAAGAAAGAAAAAAGAAAGGAATGAAAGGAGGGAAAGAAAGAAAGTAAGAAAAACAAAGAAAGAAAGAAAGAAAGAAAGAAAGAAAGAGGGCAATCCCAAAAGGGGCGCATAGGCCGCTCGTTCCCCCCCCAAACCCTACCTTCCAGGGACATGGGTTCCAGGATGAAGAGGAGGATGGCCACCATGCATGGCTCCATGCCCTGGATTGTCATGGCTAGCCAGGGTCCTGTGGGGCATGACAGGAGGCAGTGCGGGGGGCATGCGAGGCACCCCCCATTGTCAGGGCCAGCCCGGCTCCCCGGGGGAAGGCAAGGGCCTGGGTAGGGGTGGCGCCAAGGCAGGCACTTCGATGCCAGCAGCCCTCACTGGCTCACATCTTCAAGCCCCAGCAAAGTCTCCTTTCAGTTCTAGCCCCGGGGATGCGGCAGGCAAGTGGTGGGCCAATGTGAGGTGGCAGCAGCAGCGGCAAGGTGGGGGTGGGTGGTGGGAAGAAAAACAGGAAAATTTGAAAGAATGTCCCTGCGGTGCCAAGCAGCTGCAGCTTCTGCCCAGGCGGCGGCATCGCTTCCAAACCTCCCCGGTCTAGCTGGCCCCAGAGAAGATCCTCAGAATCACCCCAGACCAATGTTCCCTCTAATTTTTTTTCAGTGTGGGCGGAAAAGTATAGTGTCTGAGTGGCAGTCCCTTTGGGACTGGGCGGCATAGAAGTATAAATAAATAAATAAATAAATAAATAAATAAATAAATAAATGAATGAATGAATGAATGAATGAATGAATGAATGAATGAATAAACAAACAAACAAACAAACAAACAAACAAACAAGAAAAAAATTCCCTTCTTTTTTATTAAAAGAAATTAATAATAAAACAAAACTAAAATCTATTACTATTATTACTATCTTCTATTTTTCCATCCCTGTCTCCTCCCCCCTTGTGTGTGTGTGTGTGTGTGAACTCTTGAACCATTTCCAATAACAGGTGAGCTATTGGAAATGGTTCAAGAGTTCACACACACACACACACACACACACACACACACACAAAGGGCTGGGGTTTTTTTTCTTTGTTATTATTTGGGTGTTTTTTACCATATGCTTTAAATCAAGAGTCATTTCTCTCTCTTTCTCATTCTCTCTGCCCCTCTTGCTCTCTCTCTTTTTCTCTCTTTCTCTGTCCCTCTCTTTCTATCTCCCCGTCTTTCTCTCTCTTTCTGTTTTCTTTCTCTCTCTATTGCTTTCTTTCTCTCTCTCTTTCTATCTCTCTTGCTTTCTTTCTCTTCTCTCTCTTGCTATCTCTCTCCCCCCCCTCTTTCTCTCTCTCTCACTTCTCCCGTGGCGGTGGCTGCATCTTCTCCTCCTCTTCCACTTTTGCGCTCCTAGCCAGGGGGCTGCGAGAGAGGGTTTTCTCTGCACACTTCAGGAGTGCCCGCCCCACCCCTCTCGCAGCCCCTTCGCTGGGAGCGCTTTCCTCCCGAGCTTTCAGCAAGGGGGCTGCAGTAGAGACAGGGCAGGCATTCCCGAAGAACTCAGAGAAAGCGCTCTCGCAGCCCCCTTGCTGAAAGCTCAGGAGGAAAGCGCTCCCAGCGAAGGGGCTGCGAGAGGGGTGGGGCGGGCATTCCCGAAGCGTGCGGAGAAAACTCTCTCTCGCAGCCCTCTGTATGGGGGCGCAGGAGGCAGAGGAGGAGGAGAGGGGGCGGATTGTGCGGGCGGGGGCAGGGCCGAGAGGCCAGGGAAGCAAGGGGACTGGAGGCACGGTGGGGAGGCAGGGCGGCCGCGGCTCCCTTTCCTTTTACTGCCGGCGCCTCCCCGCACCCCCCCATGGGCTGGCAGGGGGATGGAAAGCGCGCACCCATGGAAAAGCGGCGCGGGGGGTATTTGGGAGTGCGCACCTGCTCATGGGCGCAGCTTACGGGGAACGGTGCCCCAGACACTCCCCTCCTGCTCTCCCACAGCCATTACCCATCCGGCTCTTCCATTCCATTCCCTGGCCGATTTGTAGTGGCAGCACCTCCTTGCTGTCACCATCACCGCCCGGACTCAGCAAAGCCAGCTGAAAGAGGTGTGGAAGTACCTGATGGATGCTGCCATCTTGCTTGCAAGGGTAACTGCATGGGGCAAAACTTCCTCTTCAACTGATCTTAACCATTTTAGCCCCCGGTATCACACTCGGCACTCTACCGACACGGGAGCCTCCCCAGAGCCCCCGACAACAGTGGAAGAAGCCCGTAGCCCAACCAAGCCTGCCGGAGCCTCCTCAAGCCCCCTAGACCACATCCGGTGCCCAGCTAGCGCAGAAGCTTTCCCAGAGCCCCCATGACAGCATAAGATGCCCAGAACCCAACCAAGCCTACCAGAGCCTCCTTGAGCGCCCCGGCATTACACCTGGTGCCCAACTGACGCAGGAGCTTCCCCAGAGCCTTACGCTTAATCAAAGCATAATCAACTAATAAATCAGCAAAAATAAGACCAACCAAAACACAACTAAATACAAAAAGAGCACTCATCAGCAGCACTCATCAACTACTCCACTACCAGCCTCCTACCATGAGGAATGAACCATGCTTTCAGAGAGAAGACACTCCTACTACCCACATGGAAGACAAACCCACCACACACAAAGAAGATGAAAGAGCTGACTTCCTAGTGAGTTGCACACTGTGCTCCATGTATACACTCCTACCCTCAAACTTCCAAAACTTCACTTGCAATAAATGTAAAGTAATCCAATTACTTGAGGAAAAATTAGAAAACCTAGAGAGAAACCTCAAAACTCTGCAGCACCGACATCAAAACAAGAAAGACCAACATACTCCCAACACATCCAACACCACAGAACAGCACATCAGAACCAACCCCACCAAAGCTGCAAATGACTGGACACACATCACCCAAAGAAGAAAAAACCCCCAAAGCATCCCCAAACTTCCATCAACTCCAACCCACCTCCCTCCAACCCCAATGCCCACAAGCAACAAATATGAAGTACTCCTTGCACATGAAGACCAACAACCACCTCAAAAGGAACCACCAAAAACCAAGCACTACAATACAATACCACCAAACACTGTCACAACGAAGGCTAGTCCCCCTCTCCCCAACCCAAACAAAAAGAAAAGGAGAGTGGTGGTAATTGGTGACTCAATCCTCAGGGTATTGAACCTGCCATCTGCAGACCAGACAACCACTATCTCCTAATCAACAAATTAGAAAAAAGCGGAGTAGACTACAACACATGCAGATGGATCAATAGCTGGCTGACCAAGCACACCCAACGAGTTGTCCTCAGCGGTTCCAAATCCACATGGAAGAACATAGGCAGTGGGGTACCACAGGGTTCTGTCCTGGGCCCTGTGCTCTTCAACATTTTCATCAACGACTTGGACGAGGGAATAGCAGGGCAACTGATCAAATTCGCAGATGACATCAAACTGGCGGGGGTAGCCAATACCCTAGAAGACAGGCTCAAAATACAGAAAGACCTACACAGACTAACACAGTGGGCCCACACCAACAAAATGATGTTTAACATCGACAAGAGCAAAGTCCTTCACCTAGGCAGAAAAAACCCTGGACACACATACAACCTGGGAGAAACCCCTCTTAGCAGTAACGACTGCGAAAGAGACCTCGGAGTCTTGGTGGACAATCAACTAAACATCAGCCAACAATGTGCAACAGCAGCTAAAAAAGCCAACACAATCCTAAGCTGCATCAACAGGGGAATACACTCCAAGTCCAGGGAAGACTTAATACCACTCTACTACGCCCTGGTCCAACCACACCTGGAGTACTGTATTCAGTTCTGGTCACCACACTTCAAAAGAGACATTGAAACTCTGGAGAAGGTGCAAAAAAGAGCAACCAAGATGATTAAGGGATTGGAAACCAAGACTTACAAAGAGAGACTGAGGGAACTGGGCATGGATAGCCTAGAGAAAAGGAGGGCCAGAGCGGACATGATAGCAGTCTACAAATATATGAGGGGATGTCACAGAGAGGACGGGATCACTTTATTCTTCAGGGCACCAGAGGGCCGGATGAGGAACAATGGCTGGAAGCTGACCAAGGAGAGATTCAACATGGAGATAAGGAGATAAGGAGATAAGGAGGGGATTTGCACATGTGTCGAGAGAGATAGATGCCTCTACAGGGAACTCCCTAATGTGAATTAGAAAAGTGAAAGTTAACCCCTGACAACCCTCTCAAGCTTGGTGAAAAGCGGATTGAGAGGAAGAGAATCAAATGGAGTTTTTGAAAACGTGTTTGGATCATTTCAAAAAGAGAAGCAAGTTACTGTTTTAAACATGAGTAGGGGGAAAAATAGAGAACAAAGGAAAAATGGTGACTACTCCGGATTTGGGGGGAGAAATGGATTCACTTCTAACGGCATTTGCAAATATGGGGCAACAACTCAAAGAGATGCAAACAGCTATAGCTGCCGTGAGTGCAGGAGTTACAGACTTAAAAGAACATTCCAAATCACAAGATGCGAGAATTGTGAAACTGGAGGAGGGGAAAGTTCGCCATGAGTCACGCATAAATAATTTAGAAGACAGACAAAGAAGATCTAATCTGCGTTTAAGAGGTTTTAAGCAAGATTTTGCTGAGAGTAAACATCTTATCCAAGCGATCCATCAATGGCTTTGTGAAAATTAAAATCAAAATTGACCCAAATGAATTTGAGAGAGCACACTGGGTATTTGGTCCTTGGAATCCAGGCCACCAGAGAGACATTATTGTGAGATTTATTTTGGAGAGGAGGGCAGCAGAAATTTACAGAGAATTAAAGCAAACTCCAAATTTACATTATAAAGGCACCCCAAGTTCTAAAAGATTTGTCTGCTGAGACACTGCAGGCAATAAACCAAACGAGACCTATTGTGAATCAATTATTTCAGAACAGAGTTCGCTTTACCTGGAAATACCCAGCGATAATAATGGTTTTTAAAGATTCCAAAGTTCTCCAAGCAAGATCCTTGGATGAGGGGAAGAAAATGCTTCAGCAACTGGGGATCGATTTGGATTTAAATCTGCAGGCATCGTCAGGGAAGGAGAAAACTGCAGCAGAAGGAGGAAGAGAAAACGAAGACCTGATTCGAGACCTGTTTACAGCTCAGCCAATTCGCACAGCAGATCAAGAAAAAGATGAAAAAATTGCAACTCTACAAAAGGAGCTGGCATTACTCCAGGAAAGAGAAAAAAAAAGAAGAACCCAGAACTATGCGTCAAAAGAGAAAATAAGAACTGAACTGTTAATATGGTATTACTGTTCTCAACTAACTTGCTTCTTTGTGTATTCTATTCTAACTAACAAGGGATAAAGAAGGAAGGAGGGGGGATTTCCTTTACTGTCTTTAAAGAGGAAAGGTTGGGGGGTTCCTCAGTGGAATGCAAATCCAGGGGTGCCTCTTGGATAAACGAAAATTCTTTTCGTTGCCTCCCCCTCGGGGGGGGCACAGAGGAAGGGGCACTAGGGTGGGGGTTCAAGATAATTAACAAAGACTTTTCCACTAGGCTCTGTTTTGTAGAAGGGGGAAACACATTCAAAAGTATCTATAATGGGTGAAAGGATTTTAATGTCATTAAATGTGAATGGAATGGCATCGCAGAAAAAAACGTTATAGAATTATGAAATTGGCCAGGGATAGTAGAGTTGATTTTTTGTTTTTATCAGAAACTCATAAAGGAAGGAAAAGATCAGATACATTAGTTAACAATAGTGACTGGAAGAGGATTTATAAATCTAGAGGGAACACAAAAAGTAGAGGAGTTGCAATTCTTATAAACCAAAGAGTCCCATTCGAATTAATTCATGTTAAAAGTGATAAAGATGGTAGAATGTTATTCATTAAGGGTAAAATAAATAATAAGGTAATAAGCTTAGCAGTAATTTATGCTCCAAATGCAAATACAAAGCGATTCATAATAAATGTAAAACGTAAGTTAGATAATTTTGCAGAAGGCCTAGTGATCCTTGCAGGTGATTTTAATTTGGAATTAACAGCAGGGAAGGGGGAAAAGAAAAAGTTACATTTAAATAAAATTAATATGTTGGACCTCCATGCAAACGTGGCAAACAGGGATACATTTTATTCAGCAAGACATAATAAATTTAGTTTTATTGATTATATATTAATGAATAAAACGGGGGAGGCACATCTCAAGAGAGCTGAAGTTAAAAGTATCTGGTTATCAGATCATGCTCCATTGTTAGCAGTGATTGAAATGAATTCTAATAGACAAAAAAGGATCTGGAGATACAACCCTGTTGTTTCGGTTAGTGAAAAAAATAGACTCAAATTACAAAAGGAATTGTGTGAATTCTTTAATATTAACGAAACAGGAGAAATTAAGCAAACAATAATTTGGGATACACACAAGGCTTTTATAAGAGGCAATTGCATTAGCACTGAATCTTTTATTAAAAAATCTTGGGAAGTAGAAAGAGAAAGAATAATCAAAGAAATAGACCTAATCCAAGAAAGGCTGAGAATCACAAGAAATAGAGGCTGGAATACATTATTACTACTTAAGAAAAAGAAACTACAATCTCTTGAGGAGGAGAAATGGAATAAAATGAAGAGGATTGTAAAACAGAGAATTATGCGATGGGGGAACAAATCAATGAAACAAATTGTACATTATTTGAAAAAAAGAAAGGAGAAATCCTATATCCCTGCTTTAAAGGATAAGGATGGTATAATAAAATGTAGTAATATTGAACTGGAAAAAATAATGAGAGACTTTTATGGAAATTTATATAAAAAAGAACAAATCACAACACAAACTATAGAAGTTAAGGAGAAATTAATGGAAGAAGATAGACAAATCTTAAATGCAAAAATAACAAATGATGAGATATCTAGAGTTATTAAAGGGTTAAAACCTGCTAAAGCTCCAGGCCCAGATGGTTTTACCGGTGAATATTATAAGACTTACATGAATGAATTATTACCGCATTTGGAGAAACTGTTTAACAATGTTTTTCAGACCTTTGACATTCCACAGTCATGGAAAATTTCAGAGATTATAACTATCCCAAAGCCGGATCATGATTTAATGGACTCAGGTTCCTATTGCCCTATCAGCTTACTTAACCAGGATTATAAATATTTATGAAAATATTGGCAAACAGGATAGAGAATATTTTATCAAAGATAATTGGAGAAGACCAATATGGATTTGTTAAAGGAAGAAAGATTTATGAGCCAATTAGAAACGTTGTTAATGTGATACACCATGCCACCACTACCAAAAGAAAACTAGGTATTTTAAAGTTAGATGTGTATAAAGCTTTTGCTAAAGTTAACCATGATTACTTGTTTCAATTGTGTAAAGATTTAAATATGGGAGACAACTTTTGTCAAATTATAAGTGCAATTTATAAGGATAATATAGCTTATATTAGGGTAAACGGTAATAGAACAGAGAAGGTTAAAATTCATAACAGAACTAAGCAGGGTTGCCCACTATCCCCAATGCTATTTGCATTGGCAATTGAGGTCTTAGCAAATAAAATTAGAAGCGATAAGGAGTGGAGAGGTTACCAAATAGGAAAACTTGAATTAAAACTAAATCTTTTTGCAGATGATGCTATAGTATTGACTGAAACCCCAATTGAAATAATGAAAAGAATAAAGATTTTACTCCAGGAATTCAAAGATCAGTTGGGTCTTACAGTTAATATAGAGAAATCAGAGATAATTTGTTTAAATACAGGCCCTAAAGAGCAAATTGAGATACAAAAAGTGTCAGGATTGAAATTAGGATGTAAAAAAATGAAATATTTAGGAGTTTGGTTGTTAAAAAATCCTAATAAAATTGCGATGGTTAATTATAACTCAATATGGAAGAGACTTCAAAAGCAAATAAAAAACTGGAAGAAAAAAGATTGAGAAGAATGGTAAAGATTAGAGCCCTTAAAATGATGATTATTCCAAAAATGATGTATTTATTTCAGGTTTTACCAGGTACCTTTCCAGGGGCAAAATTGAGGGAATGGGACAGTAAACTAAACTTTTGGATTGAAGGAAACAAAAGACCTAGAATAAGGAAAAGATGGCTGTTTGCCCACAAAAAAGAGGGGGGATGGGGAAGCCCGAGCTTAGAGTTATATAGGGAAGCATTTCAAATAGAAAGATAAATGGAATTACAGTTATGGGGGGGAAAGAAGTGGGTAAAACTGGAAAAGGAAATCAATAATATAAATAATAAGGAGTTATTATTTAAAAAATGGAGTAAAATTGACATTAAGAATTTAACTGACAGTCTGAAAGCAGTTTTAGAAACATGGTTTAAATGGCAGGGGAAATTGGGAACTAGAAACTCAAAATTATCAACATTACATGTATTGAATACAGGTAATGACGTTAACTTAAGCAGAATTATAAAAGAATTAGATAGTAAAGGGATAATGAGAATTGAACAATTATATGAGGAGGACGGAAGAGTTAGCAGAACTCGGCTGGAATGGTGGCTGGGTCAACAGAAATGGCTGCAGGTCAATGCAATATGTAAATATTAAAATAAAAGTGAGAATAAAGAAGCTTTCTTGAGAGAAGAAAATAGCTTAGAGAAAATATTAAAAGAAAAGTTGAACGATACCAAAGCACAAGCTAGTAATATATACAGAATGTTATCGCAAGCGGAAGAGGGAGTAATAAAAGGCTTGACAAGATGCTGGCAAAATGATTTACAAATAGACGAAAGTGAAATGAAAGAAATAGTAGAAAATATAGATAAGATTAAGAATACAAGAGTTAAAGAGATGAGAAGAAAAATTTTACATAAATGGTATTATACACCCGCACAACTTGCACACTTCCAGGGGAAAGGGAAAGGTAATTGTTGGCATGGTTGCCAAAGGAAAGAAATTTTCATGCATATGTTCTGGGAGTGTGTTGAAATTCAGAAATTTTGTAAGGAAATGCAGAACAAAATAAATAAAATGTTAAACATTAATTGGATAATTACAAAAGAAATAGCGATATTAATTAAACAAAGAGAACTAAGAGGTTTTAAAGAAATAAAAACTGCAGCATTGGAAAGCGCTCAAGCGGTAGTGGTATTGGGTTGGAAAGAGTCTATAAAATGAACATTACAGAACTGATATTGGTACATGGTTGATCACATTCATTTTGAAATCATGGAAATAAGATTAAACAATTTTGATGAAAATAAATTGGAGAAGCTGATGGTACGATGGAATAAGGTGAAAGATTATATGTTGAGTAGAATTTGTGACGAAAATGTGAAAAATAAACTCCAATCACTCTTTGAATAGTAAACAAATGCAAATTAGAGCTAAGGGGAAAACAAAGAACCTAATCTAGTAAATAGTTGAACCCCCCCCCCCGCCCCGCAATTGGTGGTGATGGTTATTGTCAGTCGGGTGATGGGCACATGCACTCTGCACTGTTTTATGTTTGTTTTATGTAATCTTATGTGCAAAACCAATAAAAAATATATTTAAAAAAAAACAAAAATCATGGAGATAAGGAGGAACTTCCTGACGGTCAGAGCGATCAACCAATGGAACAACCTACCAGTGGACATTGTGAACTCCAACACTCTGGACATTTTAAAGAGAAGATTGAACTGCCACTTGACTGGTGTACTATAGGGTTCCTGCTTGGGCAGGGGGTTGAACTTGATGGCCTTCATGGTCCCTTTCAACTCTAACAATAAATAAATAAATAAATAAATAAATAAATAAATAAATAAATAAATAAATGAATGAATGAATGAATGAATGAATGAATGAATGAATGAATGAATGAATGAACGAACGAACGAACTAACTAACTAACTAACTAACTAACGAATGAATACATACATACATACATAAACAAACAAACAAACAAATAAATAAATAAACATAAACAATTATGATATGACTTGTCTTCTTTACCCTTATTATATACACAAGTGTCAGCTATGCTGCATGTAAACCCCATTTCTATCAAACTTGCATTTAAACTTAACACTGCCATCTGGCATCACTTTAAATCTATATACTCATCTTGATCCAACTGCTTTATGTTCTTCAGGTAAACTCACAACATCAAATACCCTTTGTTTCTTCAACACTTGAAACGCAACATCCATCGCATGTTTCCATTGTCTAACTTCCTCAGAAGAGCTAGTCAGCATTTCCTCCTAACTTTGTGGTTCACATAAGATGTTGCACACATACACACCCTGTGTAAATCCATACCTTTCAGATGGTTTTTCCTTATTACTTCTCTCTGATCTTCTTGGCAATATTTTCTCACTTTCCAGTATTTGTTCATATTCTGTACCATGTTCGGTCTCTGCAATACTTTCTGTTTCTACCTTTATGCTATCCTGCATAGGACTAGAATGTCAGGAATTTAAAATCCTTCGGTAATATCATAATTCAGAAAGTAGGTCTCAGTTAAGAATGCTGAGTCATTCTGAGGCAATTGAGCAACCTAGTAATTATGTGAAAAGTATTTAACTAGGCAAGAACTCTTTGCTTTCTCTCTGTTCACTGTTAGCTGTGTGCTGTTGCTGTTCACAGAGGTATGCTTTGAAGAAGCTGTAACACTGTAAATGTTGGTTCCTGTGAGTTATTGAACTAAGATAGTTGTAGCAAGGTACTAGTAAGATACTAGTTTATTGTATGTATAGTATAGACAGTAGTAGTAGTATAAAGAAATAAATATATTTTTCCACAAGCTCCTACTGCTGCTGTGTTTCATTGAAGACTTCAACTCCATTTCTACTGGTCTCTGGTTGGCTGGCTGGTTAGGTTGGTGGGCTGGCTGGACTGGTTTGCTGTTTAGGCCCAAACAGGCTAGTTTCCGCAAATGCAAGTTCTGATATAGAACATTCAGCTTCCATACTCCTTTGATCATTGTCTACCCTATCCTGACCAATGTATCCTACTATGTATCCTTTCCCAACCAACATGTCTCTCAAAATTCGCACTTCTGGATACCATCACCTTACCAAATTCACATGAAAACCTATAACCTTTAGAGTTCTCATTGTATCCCATGAATCTAAGATGTTTCTATTTTTGTTGTCCTTTCCACCTTCTTGCTTTGGGAATCAAAACATAAGCATACATACTGAAAATTCTCAAACTGAGTTTTTCTAAATAACATATAATATGGAGTTTGTTTTACTGTAGAACTCCGTTTCCTGTTTAACAAATTGGAAGCAGTCATTATCACTTCTCCCCAAAAACTGAAGTCTAAATTAGCACTGACTAAATTGCATCACACATTGTATTTAATACTCCTATCCATCTCTCTGCTATAAACAAAAATTTAAAAAAATATTTTTATTGATTTTTAATATTTACATTTTAGTACATTTAATACTTTTGAAGTGAGTTAACATCCATATACAGTGATACCTTGTATTACGAACCCCTTGTCATACAAACTTTTCATGATATGAACCCGGGGTTTATGATTTGTTTGCCTTGTCTTAAGAACCATTTTCACCTTACAACCCCGAGCCGGGGGCATGGGCTCTCTTACTGCACATACACTCTACCATGTAATCTCGTACTGCGGCAGGGATTCCGCTGCCTTGTGACTGTCACTGCCGGACTCCTCCTCCTCCTCCTCTTCTTGCTTCTTTACAAGATGACAGTTGGGTGGCAGCGCGGAGGCTGTGGGCGGTGTGTGTGTGTGGAAGAGGTCCATGGGAGAACCAGTGGAGCCGCGGCCACCGCCCTGTGGAAGGGACCCGGCTGGGAAGCTCCCAAAGGTGGTCTTTGTGGGGGGCCCCCCAGAGAGCAAGCAGCAGGCGTGGGCTGGGGTCTTTCCCCTGGTGGCAAAGGTGGAGGTTGTGGGGTGGCTTTGCTGAAGGTGGGTATCTAGGCACCGCAGCTCCCCCCAGTTCTCCCGCAGACCTCTTCCACACACCCTGACTCCCCCAGCCTCTGCACCACCACCCGGCTGTCATCTTGTAAATAAGTGAGAAGAGGAGGAGGACCTGGACGCTGGTGGCGGCGGAGGAAGGCAAATGTGGCCCGGAGGCTGGGAGGGAGGCAGAATACAGGAGGACGAGGAAGAGGAAGAGGAGGGAGGCAGCCTCCGCGCTTTTCTTTCGGCAGAGAAGCTAAGCGGCCGGAGACCTTAAATGTACAAAGGAATCAATGTAAAAGTGTCGCTGGGCTGGCAATGTCTCCGGCCGCTTAGCTTTTCCTATCCAGCTCGAAGCCGAAAGAAAAGCATGGAGGCTGGCTGATGAAGTGGAGATGAACAGAGTGGGGACAGAGGAGAGGCAAGGAAGCGGTGGCAAAATTTGTCTGTGGGAGCCCCAGTCATCCATCACCCACCATCCCTTCCTGCCAGAAGCCGGTGAGGGACCAAAGCCAGGTGTAGGGATGGGTGGAACTTCTGGCTTTGGGCTGGACAGGAGGAGCTAAGTGACCAGAGACATTGCCAGCCCACCGACGAGGGCGGCCGCAGCTGAACCAAGCCAGGAGTGGAAGGGTAAAATGGCCCTTCCCGGAGACCTGCACAAAGCCAGGAATGGGGCAGTTCAGCCTTTTCCCAGCACTAGTGGGGGAAGCCAGTGCTCCGCCAAGGGACATCCAGTCGGCCGGCAGCTACCTGTCAGCCTCAGCTTTTGTTGCCTGCGAAGAAGCCATGGAACAGAGCAAACGCCTTCAGGAGAGCGGAGGGTGAAGCTCTCCCTCCCCGCAGGGAGCGGCCCTTGTTGAATTGTTTGCTCTGTTCCATGGCTTCTTTGCAGGCGACAAAAGCTTAGGCTGACAGGTAGCTGCCATGAAACCCCTGGGCTCCACTGAAGCCCCTGCCACTTCCGTGAAGGCTCCGTGTTGCTCAGGACGTTGGGGTGGCAGCGCGCTTGTCACGCAGAATGAAAAGCTGGGTTCTGTCCTGCGATCCACTCCGCAGGCACCAACCACCCTCCTGCCCAGCCCCGGGGATGGCGTGCTCTTCCACATACCCCAACTCCCCCAGCTTCCGCACTTTTACATTGATTCCTTTATACATTTAAGGTCTCCGGCCACTTAGCTCCTCCCATCCAGCCCAAAGCCAAAAGAAAAGTGCGGAGGCTGGGGGAGTCGGAGTGTGTGAAAGAGGTCCATGGGAGAACTGGGGGGAGCTATGGTGCCTAGACACCTGCCTGCAGCAAAGCCACCCCACGACCCCCACCTTTGCCCCCAAGGGAAAGACCCCAGCCCACACCTGCTGCTTGCTCTCCCGGGGGAGGACGCAAAGACCACCTTCGGGAGCTTCCCAGTCGGGTCCCTTCCATGGACCCAATCACTGCCGGTCTCTTGCAAGACAATCCTAGAACCCCAGTGGGGCCTCCCAGACACAAAAAATCGGAGAAGACGCACATACAAACTGCCCGTGCGTTTCCCTCCCTTCCCTTCCAGTCATTGCAGCTGGACAGTAACTGTTGACTTTTTGGTCAATCCACCCATGAGGCTCCCTTCTGGCAGGCTGCGCTGTCTGCCCCCCTGTCTCCCCCCTCTCTTCTACCCATTCCCGAATGATCCGAATGCTGACGGTAATGATGCAAAAGCAGTGAGTTTTTGGCTTGTATGCATTATTTTTTATTTTTTATTTTATTAATTAGATTTGTATGCCGCCCCTCTTCGTAGATTCGCATTATTGGCTTTTCCATTGATTCTTATGGGAAACATTGTTTCATCTTACAAACGTTTCATCTTATGAACCTCGTCCCAGAACCAATTAAGTTTGTAAGACAAGGTATCACTGTATTTACATTTACATTGATGTGTTATTCATTTTTACATTTGTACACATATTTCTTTATAAAGTTCTAACTCTTATTGTTGATTTGCTTTTCTCTTTTGTGTCCAATTGTACCACTTCGTCCATGTAGAATAGTAATTTGAATCCTTTTTAGTGTTCAGTTCCATAGTTAGCCAGTCCATTTCTGCACATTTGTATATTTTCTTAACTATCTCCTTGACGCTTGGTATCTGTGTATTTTTCCATTTTTTTGCGTAAGCTATTCTTGCGGCCGTTATAATGTGTAATATTAAATAGTTAACATTTTAACATATGAATTTCTAATAATGCCTAGGAGAAAGAACTCTGGTGTAAATTCAATTGCTACATTTGTTATTTCTTGTAGCCACTTTCTAAGTTGCTTCCAGTACTTTTTCACTTCGGGACATGACCACCATAGATGGTTGTAATTTGAATATATCTTAGTCAATCATTTCAGTGCTAAATGCCACTGGTTCAACATTTTATATTAGTTTTCTTTGTAAATTATTGATTTGGTCATTTTAATATTTCTCATCCAAATTTGCTCCCATTCTGCCAGATGTATATAACAGCCAATAAACAAAAACGTTAACTTTGGAACACAAAATACATTGTTTAATTTGTATTCAAACAGGGAATAAATGCAGATCTAACTAATTTTACATTAGAAGTTGTTCCATCTGCTTATGTTACATGTTTTAACCCAGGTACTTTTAAACCATCATTATTTAGCAAGGTCTCACAATTCACAATGTGCTCTGAATAAGTCAAATCAAGAATCCAAATTGCTTTATTCTGTGTCTTTTTTACTGGCACCATGTATATATCTATCCTAAGATAAAAATATATATCCATCCTAAGATAAAATACATGAAATAGTATAAGGGCAGACTAGATGGACCTTGAGGCCTTTTTCTGCCGTCAACTATGTTTCTATTAGGCTGCATCTTTATGCACTTTAACTCCACTGACACCCCCCTTCTTGGCTTTAAACTGTGATTTACTTTTATTTGGACTATTCCTTGCAATGTGTCCTCTGTTTCCACAATGGTAGCAATGTATAACAGCAAAAAAATTCCAGCATTTTCATCTTTAATTACACTGTTTAACTGGCTTCCCTTATTACACTGCCTGTGCCTTGCACAATTCAGCAGCTTTGAAGTAACTACGTCTAAACTCAATGATGTTTCTGGCATGCTTTGCAAGCTTAAAACAAATGGTTCCCAACTCTTATCTAAAGAAGATAACAGGATATACATCTTCTGCTCATCTGGAAAGGTCAGTCCATGGCTTTCCAACTCTGCAAACAAACATTTCACTTTATTTACATGCTCATTAACACACTTGTTTGGCTGCAGTTTCAAATTGTATAATTGTCTCATTAAGATTGCTTTTGCTCCAGCTGTTTCCCTTTGAAAGAGTCCCTTTAACCATTGCCAAGTTTCACTAGCATTTTCCGTTGAGCACCTTCTTTTTTTTATCAATATTTTTAATTAATTTTTTAAAATATAAGACAAAACAAGACAAACAACGTTTAACATGTAGAGGAGCTACCATTGCTCCTCTAAGCATAGAAGTCTTCCTAGTACAAAAAAGAATAACTAATTATCATTTTTTAGAGACATAGCTTTGGAGGTAATCCAAATACCTAAGTATTTTATCCTTTTTGTTATTTTCATATTTGTTAACTTTTCAAGATGTTTTGTCTGTTGATCTGTCATATTTTTTGTAAGTATTTGTGTCTTTTCCTTATTAATTTTCAAGCCTGCTACTTTCCCGTACTCTTCTATTAAGTCTATTAATTTTGATGTTGATGTCAAAGGGTCTTCTATTATAAAAACCAGGTCATCAGCGAAGGCTTGAACTTTATATGTTTCTTTTTTAATCTAAAAGCCTTTTATTTCATTTTCTGTTCTTATTTTTATTAGTAAAGTTTCCAATGTTAAAATAAATAGTAATGATGATATAGGGCGGCCTTGTCTAACTCCTCTTTGTATTTCTAATCTTCTTGTTTGTTCTTTGTTTATTATGATTTTTGCTGATTGATTAGCATAAATGGCATCGATTATGTTAAAAAATTTGGTTCCCACATTCATCTTATTTAACTGTATTTTCATGAAGGTCCAATCTACGTTATCAAATGCTTTTTTTGGCATCGAGGAATATGAGTGACATTTGTTTTTCAGGATGTTGTTCGTAATATTCTAGGGTATTTATGATTGTTTTCAAGTTATTTTTAATTTGTCTACCTGGTAAGAATCTGTTCTGGTCTTCATGTATTATTTCATTTATAATGTTTTTAAACCTAGAAGCAAATATTGATATGAAAATTTTATAATTTACGTTCAATAGTGAAATCGGTCTATAGTTTTCAATTTTTTCCTTTTCAATTCCCGTTTTATGTATTAGTGTTATTAAAGTTTCTGACCATGTTTTAGGTAATTTACCATTTGCTATTATCTTATTAAATATCTGTAACATATTTAAAAGGAGTATTTCATTATCTAGCTTATAAAATTCGACTGGTATTGCATCAGGGCCAGTAGCCTTGTTGTTATTTTTTTGGGTTTTAATAGATTGCTGTAGCTCTATTTTTGTAAAGGGTTTATTTAATTTTTGTTGTTGGTCTTCGGTTAACATAGGTAAATCAATAGAGCTTAAATAGTCCGAAATTACATCTTCTTTTATTTCTTCTTTTTCATATAGTTTCCTATAAAACTCTAATGCTATTTCCTTCTTTTCATCTATTCTGTGCCTTATTATTCCTTTACTATCTGTTAGTTTTTTTAATAATTCTAGTTTCTCTTTCTTTCCTAAGTTTATAAGCTAGCCATCTTCCTGGTTTGTTTGCGTGTTCAAAATACTGTATTCTTATTTTACTCTTTTTATTTTTCAACTATTTGTTCTTGTTCTATCAACCTTATTTTATGCTTTAATAAATCCAGATACCAGAATTTATAATGTGGCAATTTAGGAACCAATGCAGAGAAATAACGAAGACAATTTTGTAGAAAATGGTAGTAAACAATTTTACTCTTTAGTGCAAGCAAAATATCTTATGTCTTAGTCTTCTATTTACAGGAATAGTACAGGAGACTACACACTTTGAAGAGTAGAATTTACATTACATTTAACTTTGTGGATATTACAGACTGTTAAATGGACATATAGAGATAAATGTGAATTTAATGATTAATTGAATTGTGAGATAGACTTTATTTGCAATACTAAAATTGAATTGAAATGTGGCAGGTATTTGGTAAATTTAAACAAGAAAATAAAAGAAGAGCTGAAAGACTTTTATAGTTTGTGTTGGAAGGGACCCTGTGGGTCTTCTAGTCCAACCTCATTTTGGTGCAGTCCAGTCTCTTCAGCCTGTTGACACCCATCCAGACCCCAACAGCCTCCAGGCACTGGCATATCACTTCCACCGCTTCATTGACTGGACATGGGGTGGATATGTACAATTGGGTATTATCAGCATATTGATTATACCTCACCCCATGCCCTTGGATGATCTCCCCCAGCGGTTCATGTAGATATTAAATAGCAGGGAGGAGAGGACCAACTCTGCAAGGGAGAAACCGAGAGGTCAACCTCTGACCCCCCACTAACACCGACTGTGACCAACTGGAGAGGTAGGAGGAGAACCACTGAAGAACAGTGCCTCCCACTCCCAACCCCTCCAGCCAGCGCAGAAAGATACCATGGTCAATGGTTTTGAAAGCCACTGAGAGGTCAAGAAGCACCAGGACAGAGGACAAGCCCCTGTCTCGGGCCTGCCAGATATCATCCATCAGTGCGACCAGAGCGGTTTCCATGCTGTAGCCGGGCCTGAATCCAGACTGTTGAGGGCCTAGATAATTGGCTTCTTCCAAGGACCGCTGGAACTGGAGCAATACCACCTTCTCAACAACTTTCCCCATAAAGGGAAGGTTGGAGACTGGACGATAGTTATTAAGCACAGCTGGGTCCAGGGAAGACTTCTTGAGGAGGGGGCACACAAGTGCCTCCTTGTAGGGAGCCAGGAAGGAACCCCCCTCAGAGAAGCATTGACAATCTCCTGGACCTAGCTCCATGTCATCTCTCTGCTGGCTGAAAACAGCCAAGAGGGACATGGATCCAGTAAACAGGTGGTGGAACTCACAGCTCCAATGGCCTTGTCCACTTCATCAGGTGTCACCAGGTCAAACTCCTCCCAGACAGGTGGACAAAGACAGGCCCCAGTCACCTTGACTGACTCGTCAGCCGACACTGCAGTCCAATTGGAGTCAATGTCCATCCGGATCTGAGCGACTTTATCAGCAAAAAATGAATTAAATTCCTCAGCACTACTCAGCAAGGGCTCCCCAACTCACCCCTGGTTAAAGAGGGAGTGGGTCACCCTAAACAGAGTGGCTGGGTGCAATTCCGCTGGTGCAATCAAGGCGGCATGATACGTGCATCTTGCCGCCTTGAGCGCCACTTTGCAAATCTTAATATGAGCTCTTACAAGTGTTCGATCAGATTCAGATTTGCTTTTCTTCCATCGCTTCTCCAGATGTCTCTTCTGGCGATCTCTCTGGAGTCTAGTGCCACATAGAAATCGCAATAGCACAATCTGGTCAAGGGCCTCTGTTGCAGCCTTATTCCAGGCCACGACAAGGGACTCTGCTGAACTGTGTACGAGTGAATCTGGTAAAACCCCAAGCGCCCTCTGAAAGCCCTCAGGGTCCATCAGGTGTTTGGGGCAGAACCACCTAGTCGGTTCTGCCTCCCTGCAGGGAAGGATTGGAGCCTTAAAGTCAAGCCGTAGTAGAAAATGGTCTGACCATGACAAAGGCAAAACATCTAAGCCCCTTAATCTCAGACCATTACTCAATTGCTCTGAAAGAAATATCATGTTGGGTGCATGCCCTCCCTCACGAGTCGGACCCTGTACTACTTGAGTCAGGTCCATGGTTGTCATGGTGGCCATGAACTCCTGTGCCAGCCCAGAGGATTCACCGAGTGACGGTAGATTAAAGTCTGGGGTATTCCACCGCCAACCCGGCTACCTCCTTGAGCAGTACAGGCAGAGCTGTTGATATGTAGCTGGGAGGCAGGTGCATGAGCAACAAGCCCACCTGAACCCCGAGGTCCAACTTCACAAAGAGAGACTTGCAATCCGCAATCTCAGGAGCAATGAGTCTACATAGGCAAAAAGTCTCCTTGGCTTTAATAGCCACTCCTCCCTCCCTTCCCTGGGGTTGCGGCTGATGCCATACCTGAAACCCGGCTGGGAAAATTTTAGAGAGAGGAACTCCACCCTCTGGGCCCAGCCAGGTTTCAGTCACACATACCAGGTTGGCCTCCTCCTCCAGGATCAAGTCCCAGATAAGGAGAGCCTTGTTAACCACCAACATGGCATTGAGTAGCAGCAGCTTGAGCCCAGGGTCCAGATTACACACATCACCAGTATCCTGAGATGAGCTCATGGGGCTGGAACAAGGGATTGCTTTCAAGCAGCATTCCCTTCTTCCTCCAGAATGGCTTGCCCCAAGGTTCCCACATATCTGCCTCTCCCCAGCACTACCGGAATTTTCTGGCCCTCTGCCATCTCTGAGATAGGCTCCTCCAACCCTCCTGCCCTTCCGTCACCAGGTAAACTGAGAACTCCATCTACACTATATCTATTCATTCCATAATCATCCGTCTCATACATATAGTCCCATTCATTCCACGAATCAGAAGCATACGTAACTTAACACCCCCCCAAATAATTTAATTAAAAAACAATGCACAGAAAGCATAAACATAAAATACAGAGAATATAGTCTATTAGCTAATAGTTTTTAGAGAAACTCTCCAAGTCTCTGGATACAATAATATGATGGTCTCTTCAGTGCTGGCTGCTGCCACTGACCAGCATTCTGTGGTCCTGTCTCTATATCTCGATTGATGTTGTTCTGGGTTCTTCTATCTCTGTGGCAACCCAGGCTTTTGTCGGTTGCCCCGGTCACCCTCCCATAACTGTCAATCTTACCGGGTGAAATCTCCGGCTCTCCTCGTCCTCCGTGGCTCTACACAGCTTCTGAACCACCTCCAGACAACCTCCATTCGATCCTGGCACAATTTGTCATGATCTCCTCCTCCTTCTCCACAATGGCTTTCTTCCCCATGACAGTAGTTGGTCTGGCTTCTCTCTGACGCCAGGTGCCCCCAACATTCAGCGTCCTGGCATCCCAGGTCTGTCTAATCCAGCAGGCCAGGGCTGGAACAGCTGTCTCAGTTTAAGTTAGCATGGTCTTAGGGCATTCTGATCTTCCTCAGCCTCCTAGTCAATGCAGCAGGCAGCTCACTTATAGTTGCAGCCGCCATTTTCCAAGTCCCAGCTGATCGGATGGCCGGCTCCCAGCGCATCCGACTTTTTGACGTTTGACGTTTCTTGGCAGAAAGCGATATAGAAAACACCAGCTTGAATTAGCACGGTCTTAAGGCATCCTGGTCTTCCTCATTCCCCCTGGTCAATGCGGCAGGTGGTAGGCAGCTCAGTTTGTAATTGCGGCCGCCATTTTCCGAGTTCCAGCTGATCGGCTGGTTGGCTCCTGGCACTTCCAATGTTTCTTGGCGAAAAGCAATGTTAAAAAAACGCCACAGAGAGGCAAATCAATAGGGTCCTCTGAGGCAGGGACGTCTCATCTCCTTGGAGCTGCAAAAAAGCAAACTGCTGAATTAAGCTAAATTCCCTATATTACAATGTTTCGCTGTAGTCCGGCGGAGCAGCAATCTTCTCCCTCCTTCCTGCTACCCACCGGAACTGGAGTAATAGTAAAAAATCCTTTACTACTAAGAATGACTGGCCTTCTATTGGTCTAGAAAAGTCAATGTGATCCTAGACCAAAGTCCCTTTGGGGTTTCCCACTCTGTTGGTGTTGGGTTTTTTGGGGGGGAGGATGCCCTTGATTCTTGGCATGGATCACATGCTACCATTGTTCGATGTCCTTATCTAGTCCTGGCCACCATAAATGACTTCTGGCTAAACTATTCATTTTGACTATGCTTGGGTGGCCTTTATGAAGTGTTTCCATTATTCTTTTTCTTAGTGTGTGTGGTATATCTACCCTATCACCCCACAATATGCAGTCCTTTATATCTGATAACTCTACTTGCTTATTGGAAGTTCTTCTGGTTCAGTTCTTTGAGTTCTTCTGGTTGTGTCCCCTCAGGCCATCCTCCCAATATGTAAGTCCTAATTCTTTTGAGTGTCTCATTCTTAAATGTTTCTTCTGCTACTTCTCTAGATGTCACAATGTTAGAATTTTCCATGTCAATCAGCAATATGTTCGTTAATGGGGCTGGATCACTGACTAATTCAGGGTCTGGGCAGTGGCTTAAAGCATCTGCATGGCTTATTTCCTTCCCTCCTTTATGTTTAAGGGCGTAATTATAGCCTGAAAGGAAAATTGCCCAATGGGTCATTCTGGTAGACATGAAGTCCAGGGTTGTTTTGTTTCCTGCTAATAACCCCAACAAAGCTTGTGATTGGTGATTAGTTTGAATGGTCACCCATATATATAGGGATGGAAACGTTTAATTGCAGCCACTTCTGCTAAAGCCTCCTTGTCTATTTGTGCATAATTTCTCTCAGCGGGGGATAATGTCTTTGAGAAATATGCTAGTGGGGCTTCTTTCCTGTCTGGAAATATGTGACTAAGTACTACTCCTAATGCAAAAGGAGAAGCATCACAAGTCAATCTTAGAGACAGGTTGTATTATAATGTACAATTACACTTTGTGATGATAATAGCTGCTTAACTGCCTGGAACGCATCCTCTTCTGCTCTTCCCCAGGTCCACATGGTTCCTTTCCTCAGTAGTTTATGGAGAGGCTCAGTTACTGTCACTTTCTGTTTTAGGAAAACTGAGTAAAAGTTTAATAACCCCAAAAAGGCTTGCAGCTCTGTTTTATTGTTTAGGCTGGGGGCCTTCCTAATTCCCTGAATCTTATCCTCTGTGGGATGAATCCCATGTTTGTCTATTCTGAATGCTAGGAATTCTATGCTAGAAACACCCATGAACAGTTGTCTGCCCTTAATTTTAATCCCCTTTTCTTGAATCTTTGCAGCACTTATCTGATCCTTCCCCATAATTACTGATGTGATTCACCTGAAACTAGTACATTGTCGAAGTCTTACCACACCTGGCATTCCTGATAATATTCTTTCCATTAGGCTTTGGAAAATTCCAGGTGCTACACTCACTCCAAACTGAAGTCTGGTGCATTTAAAAGTTCCCCTATGTGTGACTATTTTTTGGGCTTCAGCTGTTTTACTGTCAACAGGTAGCTGTTGATAAGCCCGTGCTAGGTCTAATTTTGCAAACACAGAACTCTTCCCTAGGGATTGTAGCAAATGCTGCACTACTGGTATTGGATATGTGTGATGCTGCAATGCTATGTTTAGTGTTGATTTATAGTCCATGCACACTCTTACTGTGCTGTCCAGTTTGATTGCTGTCACTATGGGAGTTTCCCAGGGTGCATGGTCAACTAGAACTAATATGCCTTGTGTCTAGCTGAGCGTCGACTTTAGGCAGTAAAGGTAAAGGAAGCTGGTGAGGTTTTAAGCATACTAAAATTACTGTGGGGTCAAAATGAAATGAAATGGGTGTTCCCTTGTATTCCCCCAAATTCGTGGAAAATACTTCTGGAAATTCCCTGACCAGGTCATTATTGCTTCTCCCTTGTATTAAATGTAAACTGGTTATTTGAATTCCTAGCAGTTCTAACCAGTCCAGTCCCAGTAACGTGTGTTTGGGACCATCCACAATGGCAAAAAGAGAATTCTTTAAAAGACATCGTAACCCTTTAGCTCCCCAGCACTGGAATACCATTCCCTTGAAAATCATTTACTCCCAGTCTAAATGTTCTTTCTTAACTTCAGGCATATACATAATGAATATCTGCAAATGCATGATACTATTTTTATTTTATTTTTATTTATTTTTTATTTATTCATTTGTCCAATACACAAACACATAGGAAGAAAAATAGACATGTAGTAATAAGGGTAAAGTGAACTTAGAGGAGAGGACATATGAAAGAAAGAAAATATATATGATAAGTGAGAGAAAGGAAAGACAATTGGACAGGGGACAAAAGGCACACCAGTGCACTTACGTACGCCCCTTACTGGCCTCTTAGGAATCTGGAGAGGTCAATTGTGGAGAGTCTAAGGGAGAAATGTTGGGGGTTAGGGGTTGACACAATTGAGTCCGGCAATGAGTTCCACGCTTCGATAACTCGATTGTTGAAATCATATTTTTTACAGTCACGTTTGGAGCGGTTCGTATTAAGTTTGAATCTGTTGTGTGCTCTTGTGTTGTTGCGGTTGAAGCTGAAGTAGTCATTGACCAGTAGGACATTGCAGCATATGATCTTGTGGGCAATACTCAAATCGTGTTTTAGGCACCGTAGTTCTAGGCTTTCTAGGCCCAGGATTGTTAGTCTATTTTCGTAGGATATTCTGTTTCGAGTGGAGGAGTGAAGGGCTCTTCTGGTGAAATATCTTTGGACATTTTCAAGGGTGTTGATGTCTGAGATGTGATATGGGTTCCAGACAGATGAGCAGTAGTCTAGGATGGGTCTGGCAAACGTTTTGTAGGCTCTTGTGAGTAGTGTGAGATTGCCTGAGCAGAAGCTGCGTAGGATCAGGTTAACAACTCTAGAAGCTTTTTTGGCGATATTGTTGCAGTGGGCTTTAGCACTTAGGTCATTCGATATTAGTATTCCAAGGTCTTTTACTGAGTGTGGGTTAGCAGTGAGAGATTGTTTATTCAGTTCGTATGTGCGGTTTGGATTCTTTTTGCCGATGTGGAGGGTAGAGCATTTGTTGGTTGATATTTGAAGTTGCCAAGTGTTAGACCAGTCTGAAACAAAGTCCGGGTCTTTTTGGAGAGTGAATGTGTTGTCAGTGGTGTTGAAAAGTTTCACATCGTCGGCAAAAAGAACACAGTTGCTTTCGATATGGTCACAGAGGTCATTGATGTAGAGAATGAAGAGAGTAGGACCTAGTACACTTCCCTGGGGAATGCCACTTATGACAGGGATGGGGGGGGGGGAGATGGCACTACCAATTTTGACAATTTATTTATTATTTATTTATTTATTGGATTTGTTGCCTGTTTGACAGGAATGCAGTAATCCAGTTCTGGAGGGGTCCTGAGATGCAATAGGATTTCAGTTTTAGGAGTAGTTTGTCGTGGACCACTGAGTAGAAGGCTTTGCAAAAGTCTATATAAATTGCATCAATGGATTTTCCTTGGTCGAGGTGGGTAGTCCAAATGTTTTTGCAGTGAAGTAGTTGTAGGTTGCAGGATAATTTCTTTCTGAATCCAAATTGTTTGTTTGAGAGCAGGTTATTAGATTCTAAGTAGAGGGTGATTGATCGATTTATAATTGATTCCATGATTTTACAAGGGAGAGATATTGGTCTGTAATTGTCCACTACTGAAGGGTCTCCTTTTTTGAAAATGGGGATGACTACTGCTTTTGACCACAGCTTGGGGAGCATGCTGGTTCTGAAGGATTTTTGGAAGATAATGCTTAGGGGTTCAGCAAGAGCAGAAGAAAGTTTCCTTAGGAAGTATGCACAGAGACCGTCTGGTCCGACAGATAGGGAAGGTTTGAGGTCATGGATTGCTTTTTCTACGTGGTCTACAGTGAAGACGATTTGGGTTAGGTTTTTTAGTGGGTTTGAGGTGCGATTTGCAAAGATGGGGGAAGAGCCATTGCTGTTAACAAAAACAGAGCCAAAAAAAGAGTTGAAGAGGTTGGCTTTGGATGGGTCATCATGGTATTCTTTGTTATTGGGTCCTATGAGTAGTGGAATAGGTCTGGAGTCATTGAGTTTGTTGTTGACAAAGTTATAGAATGCTCGGTTAGACTTGGTGCGAAGGAGGCTTTCCTCTTGTTTGCTGTGATAGTTGAGGCATTCTGCTTTTATTTGTTGGCATAAGGTTTTGTAGCGGACTTTAAAGTTGGTTATTGGGCTTTTTTTGTTTCTACGCCAGAGGGATCTTTTTTTGGTTTGTAGTTTCTTTATCGAGACAGATATGTTATTTTTTTGTTTACCTCTGGAAGAAGTGAGTGTCACATGTAGTTCTATAAGCCTTTTGATTTGGAGTAAGAACATATTGTAGAGATCATCAGTGGTGATGCAGTTAGAGAACAAGGATTTCCAGTTGAGGATTGAGAGATTGGGATCTATGAGATCATAGTTGGCTTTCCTAAAATTGTACTTAGGAGCCACCTTATTCTGGTGTTTAGATGATGTAGGTTGAGGTTGAAGTTGATCGTACTGTGGTCACTGTTGGAGAAGGGTTCTTTTGTGTGCAGTCCATAGATAGCACTTTTGCTGTTGCAGAATATGAGGTCGAGACAGTTGTTGAGTCTGGTGTTGTTTGATACTAATTGTTCCAGTCCTAGGCTGATGATGGCATTATAGATGGTGGCATGTATAGGTTCAGTGGAGCATTCATTTAGTGACCAGTTGATGTGTGGTAGGTTGAGGTCACCAAGGAAGATAATGGGATGGGGGCAGGAGGTTGCCCAAGTTAGGAGGGAGATTAGTTTAGTTGCATGGGTAATGTCGTAGTTTGGAGCTCTGTAGCACAGTAGGAAACGGAGTGTAGTGTTGAGGGAAATGTCACAAACTAGGCTTTCAGGGAGGATAAGATCATATGCAACTTGAATGTTTTTTAGATTGAGTGAGCTTTTGTAGAATATGGCTACACCACCCTCTCTGCCGGATTCACTATGCTTGGTCCCCATGTCTAGCTCCATTTTACACGGGTGGTTGTTAATGAGAGAAGAGGCTGACAGTTTCCCTTTTTCAATTGAGGAAGTGTTCCCCACATTAGAAAACATTTTACCTCTCTATGCCTCTCTCCCGAAATCATTCACCCTTCTGCTGTTGCCTTTTTGGTACCTATATCTAGCCCAATTGTCCCTGTTTTGTCAGTTGCTTCCGGGTTGTCTTTGTATTGTGGTTTTTGGCTGGAAGTCGTCTGGTAATATGGTTCTGAATGCTTCCGTGATGTGGCCCTTCTTCCCGCAGTGGTATCAGATGGCATCCCTGAAGTTGCATCTTGAGCATGGGTGGGTTCCCTTGCACTCGGGGCACTTCAGGATCTTCTGGTCTTCTCATCTATAATTTCTACTGGCAGCTTGAACCTGTAAGCATCTGTCTCTGTCTTGGCTGGACTCATCATCTTGCATTTCTGAAACCTCCGATGCCCAATCAATGTCTTCAAGGAGTTGGTTTACAGCTGCAGTTGTTCTCCAGACGTCTGCGGCTGAAGCCTCGGAGACTTCTGCCACTTTTTCAGCCTTCAAAATGTCTTGGAGCTTAGTGTCCTCATCAACTAGTAACTGTTTTTGGAAAGCTGCATTTCTCATTCCGAGGATGAGCCTGTCTTTTAGTATGTCCTCAGGGTCCTTGAATTCCCACTGCTATCTGGATAGTATTTCCCTTAGGCGGGTGGCAAAATTATTTATAGATTCGCCTTCTTTCTGCCTGGTGTAGTAAAATTGATTCCTACTCACCCTTGGTGGTGCTGCTGGCTGAAAGTGAGCAGTCAATTAGTTTGAAGTGTCGACCAAGCTATGGTTTCGGCAGTCTCTGGGTCTGCTAGTGTCTGAGTGACTCCCTAGACTTCTGGCCTGCAATAGTTGAGAAATAGTGCTCTTTTCCTGTTGTCCATAATGTGGTGCAGGTTGCTTGCTTGTAGGAAAATTTGAAACCTAGACATATAAGTTTTCCAGGTCTCCTTTTCAGCATTGAAGATGGCTGGGCCTTGAGTCATTGCGTATTGTAATTTTGGATGCTTCATTTCTTGCCATATTCTGGTTATCTTTTATTCAACACCTTGCTGGAATGGTCAATTTATTATTTATTTATTATTTGGATTTGTATGCCGCCCCTCTCCGAAGACTCGGGGCAGCTCACAAGTGAAACAATCATAATAATCCAATTAATTAAAATATTTAAAGATTTTAAAAACCCCATATACTAACAGACACACAGACAAGCATACCATGTATAAATTAAACATGCCCAGGGGAGATGTTTAATTTCCCCATGCCTGATGGCAAAGGTGGGTCTTAAGGAGTTTTCGGAAGGCAGGAAGAGTAGGGGCAGTTCTAATCTCCGGGGGGAGTTGGTTCCAGAGAGTTGGTGCTGCCACAGAGAAGGCTCTTCCCCTGGGACCCGCCAACCGACATTGTTTAGTTGACGGGACCCGGAGAAGGCCCACTCTGTGGGACCTAATCGGTCGCTGGGATTCGTGCGGCAGGAGGCGGTCTCGGAGATATTCTGGTCCGATGCCATGAAGGGCTTTAAAGGTCATAACCAACACTTTGAATTGTGACCGGAAATTGATCGGCAGCCAATGCAGACTGCGGAGTGATGGTGAAACATGGGCATACCTAGGTAAGCCAATGACTGCTTTCGCAGCTGCATTCTGCACGATCTGAAGTTTCCGAACACTTTTCAAAGGTAGCCCCATGTAGAGAGCATTACAGTAGTCGAACCTCGAGGTGATGAGGGCATGAGTGACTGTGAGCAATGAGTCCCGGTCCAGATAGGGCCGCAACTGATGCAACAGGCGAACCTGGGCAAACGCCCCCCTCACCCCAGCTGAGAGATGGTTTTCTAATGTGAGCTGTGGATCGAGGAGGACGGCCAAGTTGCGGACCCTCACTGAGGGGGTCAATAATTCCCCCCCCCAGGGTAATGGACGGACAGATGGGATTGTCCTTGGGAGGCAGAACCCACAGCCACTCCGTCTTATCCGGGTTGAGTTTGAGTCTGTTGACACCCATCCAGGCCCCAACAGCCTCCAGGCACCGGCACATCACTTCCACCGCTTCGTTGACTGGGCATGGGGTGGAGATGTAAAGCTGGGTATCATCAGCATATTGATGATACCTCACTCCATGTCCTTGGATGATCTCACCCAGCGGTTTCATGTAGATGTTAAATATCAAGGGGGAGAGGACTGACCCCTGAGGCACCCCACAAGGGAGAGACCTCGGAGCCGACCTCTGACCCCCCACTAACACCGACTGCGACCGGCCAGAGAGGTAGGAGGAGAACCACTGGAGAACAGTGCCTCCCACCCCCAACCCCTCCAACCAGTGCAGAAGGATACCATGGTCGATGGTATCGAAAACCGCTGAGAGATTGAGGAGCACCAGGACAGAGGATAAACCCCTGTCCCAGGCCCGCCAGAGATCATCCATCAACGCGACCAAAGCGGTTTCCGTGCTGTAGCTGGGCCTGAAACCCGACTGCCGGGGACCTAGATAATCGGCTTCTTCCAAGGACCGCTGGAGCTGGAGTGCCACCACCTTCTCGACAACCTTCCCCATAAAGGGAAGGTTGGAGACTGGACGATAGTTGTTAAGTACGGCTGGGTCCAGGGAAGGCTTCTTGAGGAGGGGGCGCACGAGTGCTTCTTTATAGAGTGTTGGAAAGACTCCCCTCCCCAAGGAAGCATTGGTAATCTCCTGGGCCCAGCTCCGTGTCACCTCCCTGCTGGCTGCGACCAACAAGGAGGGACACGGATCCAGTAGACAGGTGGCGGAACTCACAGCTCCAATGGCCATGTCCACTTCATCAGGTGTCACCAGATCAAACTCTTCCCAGACAGGTGGACAAGTATGTGCCCCAGTCACCTCGACTGACTCGTCAGTCGACTCTGTTTTACAATTGGAGTCGAGGTCGGCCCGGATCTGAGTGACTTTATCAGCGAAAAATGTGTTAAACTCCTCGGCACTGCTCTGCAAGGGCTCCCCAACTCCCCCCTGATTAAGAAGGGAGCAGGTCACCCTAAACAGAGCGGCCGGGTGGGATTCCGCTAATGCAATCAAGGCGGCATGGTACGCGCATCTTGCCGCCTTGAGCGCCACTTTGTAAGTCTTAATAAAAGCTCTTACAAGTGTTCGATCAGATTCAGACCTACTCTTCCTCCATCGCTTCTCTAGACGTCTCTTTTGGCGTTTCAACTCCCGGAGCTCCTCGTTGAACCATGGGGCTCTATGGATTCTAGCGCCACGGAGAGGTCGCAAAGGCGCAATCCGGTCAAGAGCCTCCGCAGCAGCCGTATTCCAGGCCTCCGCAAGCGACTCCGCCGAACTGTGGATGAGTGCCTCTGGAATAACCCCAAGCGCCATCTGAAAGCCCTCTGGGTCCATCAGGCATCTGGGGCGGAACATCTTCATTGGTTCCGCCTCCCTGCGGGGAAGGATTGGAGCCAGAAAGTCAAGCCGTAGTAGAAAAGATGTAGAAAAAAATGAAGATGTGTTAACTATTTACAATACAAAAAGCCCAATATGCGAGGCACATGGTTCTTTTTAAAGGCAGGTTTGTTGGAGGCATAGTTTGACAGCATTTTGAATTTGCTGGTCACATCTTAACCAATCTGTGACTGGCATGCAGATTTACTAGCATCACCTCATACACAACTGTCTAGCCCTCTGGTGCTTTGGAAAACAGTGTGACCCCCTCCTCATTGTGGCAGCTCCTCAAGTATTTGAAGACTGCTATCATGTCCGCCCTGGATCTCCTCTTCACTAGACTCTCTATGTCCAGTTCCTGCAACCTTTCCTCATATGTTTTGGTTTATTATCAGGCAGCAATACTAATTTGGATTAGAGATTGGATTCAGCTAAAAAAATGAGAGAATACTGAAATCTATCTATCTATCTATCTATCTATCTATCATCTATCTATCTATCTATCCACACACACACACACACACACATATATATATGGCTAGCTGATGAGGCCAAAATAAGGCCAAAATAGATCTATCCTAGTCTCCCTTAATTTTCAAATTCAGCTTAAACATGTGACACATACAGATAGAATTGCCGGCTATCAATAAAATTAACTGCCTTGGAAATGGCCCTGGGTTGGGCCGAGAGGCGAAAAAGGAGCTGTGATGTTCCTTCAATATACCAGGGTGATTCGACACAAAATGTAACCCTTCCCTGGTACAGAGCTGAAGGGATTGGATACTGTAGCCTAGAGGATAATTCTCTGCCTTACAAGGCAAAGGTTGCAGGTTCAAGTCCCAGTGGGTATGGCTAGCTGATGAGGCCAAAATAAGGCCGAAATAGATCTATCCTAGTCTCCCTTAATTTTCAAATTCAGATATATATATATATATATATATATATATGTATGTATGTATGTATGTATGTAGATTGTTCTGAGTTCGGGTTTTGCCCTGTGTAATATTTTGCATGTTTATGCGACGTTTCGGTAAAATCACATTCACCATCATCAGGCTGAAGTTTCCAAGCTTCGTGCTGTTGTAAAATGGAATGTTTGCAACTGTCATTTCTTCCTAGTATATAGTGTGGGGGTGGAGATTTGGTTTGAATGTAGCAAATAGATTGGGTGATTATGTTTCAGTGATCTGATTGGTTGGTGTAATCATAATTATTAGAAGGATTGACATGGTGATTTTTATGAAACTATTACCTCACATGTTCAAAATTCATTCCACTTTATACAAATAATCAAAAAACAAAACCTACAACCCGATGACCTACTTGTGAGTTTTGATGTCGTGTCCCTTTTCACACAAATACCTATTAAAGAAGCCTTGACAGCTATCCAGGACAAACACAAACCCCCCAAATATATCCTAGACCTTACCAACCACTGCCTGACCAATACATACTTCATCTATAATGAACAAAGATAGAAAACAGATAGAGGGAGCCCCCATGAGATCACCTCTCTCACCGGTCATCGCCAACCTCTATATGGAATATTTCGAAAATAATGCATTAGAGCAATCCAAATACAAACCTAAACTTTGGCTGAGATATGTTGATGATACCTTTGTAATTTGGCCACATGGTAAGGAAAAACTAGACAATTTCCTCACACATCTTAACAGCCTACACCCCAAAATACAGTTTACTATGGAAACAGAAATCAATGATCAACTTCCCTTTCTAGATGTACTGGTCTATAAAAAACCCAATGGCAGCCTAGGACACACTATCTACCAAAAGAAAAACCATACCAACCGTTATCTAAATGCACACTCACACCACCACCCCGCACAAATCACCTCAGTGGCCAAAACTCTCATCACCAGAACCAAACGCTTAGCTGACCATGAGCACTTAAAAACTGAATTGAACAAACTCAAAGATGTATTAATTTCTAATGGATTCGAAGAGAAAACAATCACAAACCTAATCAAAAAAGAGACACCCCCCAAAAAACAAGATCAAGAACAGGACAATGGTACCACCATCCTCCCTTACATCAAGGGCACCACAGACAAAATTAGTAAAATTCTGCACAAACATAACATCAAAACTTCATTTTGCACCAACCAAAAAATATCTAATATCCTAAGGAGCCCCAAAGATAAAATCCAATTGGAATACCAAGGAATCTATGAAATCCCTTGCAAAACATGTGCAGCCACATACATTGGACAAACCAACCGAAGAGTAAGTGCACGCCTTGCAGAACATGTGAATGCAGTTAAAAAAGAAGAAAAGACTTCCTCCCTTGTCCAGCACATTAAAAAAACAGGGCACGAAATTGACTTTGAAAAAACTAAATTACTTCACAAAACAGAGAATTTATATAGAAGAATTGCTCTAGAAGCCATAGAAATTGAGAGGAGCCCCCTTTGCATAAATAAAAGAGATGACACGTCCCGCCTACCAGAAATTTGGAAACCAGCCTTAAACAAAAAAAACACCTCATAAAAATCACCATGTCAATCCTTCTAATAATTATGAATTTGGAATTTTGAAATTAGGAAACCAGCCTTAAACAAAAAACACTTCATAAAAATCACCATGTCAATCCTTCTAATAATTATGATTACACCAACCAATCAGATCACTGAAACATAATCACCCAATCTATTTGCTACATTCAAACCAAATCTCCACCCCCACACTATATACTAGGAAGAAATGACAGTTGCAAACATTCCATTTTACAACAGCACGAAGCTTGGAAACTTCAGCCTGATGATGGTGAATGTGATTTTACCGAAACGTCGCATAAACATGCAAAATATTACACAGGGCAAAACCCGAACTCAGAACAATCTTCATACATATACCCGTGAAAATTTATGAAAACATATATATATATTACAAAATCTGGAATGAATTATATAACTGGATAGAGAGGAGAATCAAGATTAAACATTAGAAAGTATGAAAAAAAATTACAAATAAACCAAAATTGGAAAAAAATATTGGAAAAAATTAATAAAAGGGGGGAAGAGGGAAACAACTAATGTAAATACAATAGATTGTCATGTACCTTTTGTTTTTTTTCTTGTTAACTGTCTGTGTTGTTTAATATTGTTATATATGTGTTATGTTTTAAATGTTTTATAAATAAACTTTTTAAAAATAATTAATTTTTTTTTATTAGTTCTATAGATTATAGACTCCAAGATTCTAGGACAATGATGGCAAACCTTTTCAGCACCGAGTGCCCAAACCGGAACGCACATGCTGGAGTTTCCAGAGAAGCTGGGCAGTGTGCATGCATGTGCTGGCCACCTAGTCTTCTGGTTTCCAGTGCATGCATGCGCACTGGAAAGCTTGTCTTTGCTGGGTTTCTGGGGCTCTGGCAGCTGCTGATGGTATGCATGCCCACAGAGAGAGCTCTGTGTGCCACCTCTGGTGTGCCATATGGTTCTAAGACATTTGTCCAAACTCTTCCAAAGAGGTGTCACCCTTTTCTGACTTAGATCTAGAAAAGAGGATGTGCAGTATTTGAAAGAATGTATGTTGACAGCACAAGGTAATATTTGTCTCATTGATAATTGACCAAATTAATAATAAATATTTATTTAAATATTTATTTGATAACCATGGTGGGGAAAAATTAGTCTTACTACTTTATGGACTATTTTGCACAAGGGATCTGCAGTAAAAATCTTAGTGGATTAAGACTGGCTGTGTTAGGAAACTGAGAAAAGGAGTATCTCTTCACTGACATTTTAAATTTGAAGGTTGGCCCAAAATATTTTCTTTCACAAGTTCCAATCTACAGCAATCAAAGCTGTCAAGCTATTTGGGTCCTAATGCAAACAATTTTCTGAACTCTTCTTTCCGATAGCATTGTTATATTTTAACCAAGATTTTGCTTTCATAATATCTCACATTACTTGCCTGTGGCAGACTTTAATTACAGAGCTATAACTGGTTTGAAGGCACTTTATTAACTGCCTTCATATCTGCAATCCATATTTTTAAAATACTGTGAGATAGCTTTTCCAATACCTAAAGCTTTAGATAGATCCAGTTAAATTTCACAGACATTTACAGACCTAAAAAGCAGCCTGGGAAATCTCATCATTTATGCATGTGGTATTTTTATTTGTCATATAAGCGTAGGCTTTTAATAAAATTTGTTATCTCAAAAAGTGCTGCCAAATTTCTATAGTGAAAGAGATGGGTCTTCTCCAAAAATGTTTGTCATGTGACCAGTCTATTAAATTGATATTATTTGATCCAATTTCTGCTTCTAGAGGGTCAATGTCATTGCCCAGGGGATCATTGGTTGTCCTCTCCCTCTTTGGAAGAGCTTTATAGTTCTCACTGCCTAAAAAAAAATCAAAACATTTTTAAACATTCTTAACATTCTGTGGGACTATGGTAGTAAAAATAATTGGGATCTTCCAACTTCTCATGAAAAAAATAATAAAGGTCTTGCAAAATTGGAAGGTGTGATCTATTTATTTTTACCAGTTCCACAGATTACTTTTGTTGTCCTGCACGTGGTCAGGGAGAATGGAGCTGTAAAGCAGGTTAGTGAAGGGATGTGGCTGCCCTGGGGAGTGAGCAGAGTTTAGCATAGATGGCCTACCTGAAGGGCCCTTGGGTAAGCTGGTGTAGGGTGTATGGGACAGCAGCAAACCCTTGCCTTGCTTCATCCTCCACCCCACTGCCTTGCTTCACTCTTCTTTGTAACATGCAACGTCTCATAGTAATGAGAATTGCAAGCAATTTTGGAAGACTGTGGGAAATGTATGCTTATGGTAGAAATGAAGTGCAGCCTGTCCCTTTCAAGAAATCAGCTGTATCTGTGTGTGTGTGACAGAGAGAAAGAGAAAGGGAGTAGAGGAGTAACAATAATTGCAGACAACACTGTTTGAAAGGTCCCCCCCCCCCCCACACACTTGATTGCTTGAACTGTTGCATAATTTTCACCCAGAAGTAGACGAAGCAGGTGAAAAGTGTTTGGGTGCTCAATAGGAATCAGCCTGCATTGTTAAATGCTTGGGCTGCTGAATACTGGCGTGCGTGCCTATTCAGTGCTGCAGGTGCTGCAGCATCGCTCTTTGGGCCTTGGCCTGGTGGGTGCTACAGTTCTCATGCTAGCTGTGTGAGACAAGCCTGATGCTGCCCCTGGCTGCCTGTGGTGGCTCTGAAGCCATCTTGCCACCCCACCAACAAGCCCCAGTGCAATCCAGGAGCCTCCACCACCTCCTCTGGAGCTGATGATAAATGATAAATGAATGCAGCACGGAACCTATCCATTCTACTATATATAATACCGTCACCTATCTGGGACTCGATCAACTAGTAACTAACAATACCAGATTTGATAACTGTCTGGATCTAATCTTCTGCAACAGCAAAAGTGCAATATATGGCTTACAAATAACAGAACCATTTTCTAACAGCGACTACAGCATGATAAGCTACAGTCTCAACCTAAGCCACACTATGATCCACCAACATAATACAACACCAAAATTCAATTTCAAAAAAGCAAACTACGAACTCATTGAAGCCCACCTCTCAACATTAAACTGGAAAACTTTATTCTCTGAATGCTACACTACTGATGACCTCTACAACACATTCCTACTCGAAATGAAAATTATTTTCAGACTTCATGTACCTCTAACATGTACCACAAACAAAAATAATAATCTCCCCGTCTCAATAAGAAAACTACAAACAAGAAAAAAAATATCTCTGGAGGAAAAACAAAACAGGACAAGTTTCCAACTTCAAAAGCCAAAAGCCAATATAAAAGCATTTGCAATCAAATAAAAGCAGAATGCCTTAATTACTACAGCAAACAAGAAGAAACCCTCCTATGCACCAAATCTAATAGAGCCTTCTACAACTTTGTCAACAATAAACTCAAAGACTCTAGACCTATCCCACCCCTCAAAGGACTCAACAACAAAGAATACCACGATGATTCATCCAAACCTAATCTCCTCAACTCTTCCTTTGGCTCTGTCTTTATTAACAGCAATGGCTCATCCCCCAATTTCATCAATCGCACCTCAAACTCCCTCAACGACCTAACCCAAGTAGACTTCACTGAAGACTGAGTTGAAAAAGCATTACGTGACCTTAAACCTTCTCTATCAGTTGGACCAGACGGTCTATGTGCTTACTTCCTAAAAAAGCTCTCTTCTGCCATAGATGAACCATTAAGCATAATTTTCAAAAAATCCTTCAGAACCAGCACACTTCCTAAGCTATGGTCAAAAGCAATGGTCATCCCCATCTTCAAAAAAGGAGACCCCTCTCTTGTTGATAACTACAGACCAATATATATATAAATGGTCAAAGCAATGGAAACTGCAGTATTGTATCGGCAGTTCTGTGTTAGCAAAAACTTCAGAAGAGAAGGATTTAGGGGTAGTGATTTCTGACAATCTCAAAATGGATGAGCAGTGTGGTCAAGCAATAGGAAAAGCAAGTAGGATGCTTGGCTGCATAGCTGGAGGTATAACAAGCAGTGAGAGGGAGATTGTGATCCCCTTATATAGAGCGCTGGTGAGACCACATTTGGAATACTGTGTTCAGTTATGGAGACCTCACCTACAAAAAGATATTGACAAAATTGAACGGTCCAAAGACGGGCTACAAGAATGGTGGAAGGTCTTAAACATAAAACTTATCAGGAAAGACTTAATGAACTCAATCTGTATAGTCTGGAGGACAGAAGGAAAAGGGGGGACATGATCAAAACATTTAAATATGTTAAAGGGTTAAATAAGGTTCAGGAGGGAAGTGTTTTTAATAGGAAAGTGAACACAAGAACAAGGGGGCACAAGTTAGTTGGGGGAAAGATCAAAAGCAATGTGAGAAAATATTATTTTACTGAAAGAGTAGTAGATCCTTGGAACAAACTTCCAGCAGATGTGGTTGGTAAATCCACAGTAACTGAATTTAAACATGCCTGGGATAAACATATCCATTGTAAGATAAAATACAGGAAATAGTATAAGGGCAGACTAGATGGACCATGAGGTCTTTTTCTGCGGCCAGTCTTCTATGTTTCTATGTTTCTATAATATCACTATGCTGCATCCCATGCAAAGTCATGCAATCAATTATAAACAAATCAATTACTCTCCATCTAGAAATTAATAATTTGCTCTCTAACAAACAATTTGGTTTCAGAAAAAAACTATCCTGCAACCTGCAGCTCCTCCACTGCAAAAATATATGGACAACTCATCTAGATCAAGGGAAATCTATAGATGCAATTTATATCAACTTCTGCAAAGCCTTTGATTCAGTGGTCCATGACAAACTACTCGTAAAACTCAAATTCTATGGCATCTCAGGATCCCTCCATAGTTGGATTACAGCATTCCTGTCAAACAGACAACAAGTAGTCAAAATAGGAAACACCATATCCACCCCCGTCCCAGTTAAAAGCGGTGTTCCCCAAGGTAGTGTACTGGGACCAACAGAAGTCCGGAGGTGGGGTTTCCCAGCAAGGGGAGCCTCAGTGAAATCGCAGCATCACAAAAACACAGAAGTCCGGACGTGGGGTTTCGAGGACTTTGGTGTTTTTGCGATGCTGCAATTTCACTGATGCTCCCTTTGCTGGGAAACCCCACCTCCGGACTTCCATTGCCAGCTTGTTTTTGTGATGCTGGGATTCCCCTGCTGGGATTCCCCTGCAGCATTGCAAAAACACAGAAGTCCGGAGGTGGGGTTTCCCATGGAGGGGAGCCTCAGGGGAATCCCAGCAGCGGAAAAACGGGCGCTTCGGCTGGCAAAGGGGTGAATTTTGGGCTTGCACACATTAATCACTTTTCCATTGATTCCTATGGGAAACACTGTTTCATCTTAAAAACTTTTCACCTTAAGAATCTCGTCCCGGAACTAATTAAGTTTGTAAGACAAGGTATCACTGTATTGCAATGTCCACTATCCAGATTTTTTAATCTTTATTATCAACAGTGGTTAAGTCTGGGCTGCTGTGTGGCAGATATATGTCTGTTTGAATTCTAAAGTTGCAGAGCACTTTAGCATCTTCATTTTATCTATTTTGTGATTCCACTAGTTATTGTTTGCAGGCTAGTGGCATTTCTTGCAAATGTTGTAATACTTCTTGTTTGCTTTTTTGTCTTGCTGTTATTTGTAATTAGTCTATAAGATCTTGTAGCAGCTAACTAGGTGGTTTACTTTTTCTTTAGTTTGTTTGCAGAGATGGAATATGCTTTTTGTTGACAATATTACCTATTACAGCAATCAGACAACAAACCAATTAGATAAGAGAAAACATTGCTGTAATAACATTCTTCTCCCAATCCCAGAATAAAATGTGAAACAGAATCTCCAAGATACTGTGTGATATTTCAATGTATAGATAGTTTAAAAGACAAGATAAAAGGAGATTATCTGTCCTATTTATGGTCGCTTGAAGAAGTATTCTTTTCAGAACCATGATTACGCATTTCCTAGAGCTCCACCAAATGCCCAAAAGAGAAGGCAGTGTGCTCATCACTGAAAAGCAATGATTAATGGTGATTATGGTGATTAAGGATTCACAATAGACCTGGATATTTTTGGTTTTCTCAACCCACTCTCAACTCTTCAATAGATGACAAGTGCAGTGCACAGCTGCGGTATTATTCAAAATTCTTCTTTTTCCAGTAGTGGGAATAAAGCAGCTATAAACCTTCTTATATTTATAGGTGCTCCATCTCTCTCTCTCTCTCTCCCTCTCTCCCTCTCTCTCTCTCTCTCATTTTCTTTTAAGCAGGTATTATATCTTTAAATATTAATTTAGTAATGGCAGATCCTGTATTTTTGAATCTATTTATTTTTCCCATTCACTGATTTTTGAAATATACTATTTCAATATTTTAAACATCAGAGGAATTACTACTAAATTCATTAATTTTTTTTGTATAGATCAAATTGAGGAGAAGATTTGGAATTGCAAACTCAATGCCTTGTCATAGTAAATAACTTGATATTGGCCAATAAGCTGAAGCTCTTAGTACACCAAGTCCATACAATGATCTAAATATTAATATGGTTTAATGGGTTTTTGAATTATGAAGTCAATTAAGCATGTTTCCAAACAAAAATGATCCAATTTATAGCATTATATATGCTCAAAACTGTTATGGCTTATTCAAAGAAACAATTTCAAAGTGAACTAGGCAAACTTAATCAATAAAGCATAATTATTCAGCCTAAATTATCCTGCACAAGAATTGCAATTGTTTAAAAGATTATATTTTAATTATTTGGTACACCTTGTAGTAAATTTGGAAACATCACAATGTAGAATGAAGTGAAGTGAAAAATTCTTCATTGTATCTATTTTGTGATTCCACTAGTTATTGTTTGCAGTCTAGTGGTATTTCTTGCAAATGTTGCAATACTTCTTGTTTGCTTTTTTGTCTTGCTGTTATTTGTAATTAGTCTATGAGATCTTCTAGCATCTAACTAGGTAGTTTACTTTTTCTTTAGTTTGTTTGCAGAGATGGTATTTACTGTTTGTTGACCACATTATCTATTACAGCAATCAGATAACAAACCAATTAGATAAGAGAGAACATTACTGTAATATCATTCTTCTCCCCATCCCAGAATAAAATGTGAAACAGAGACTCCAAGATATTGGGTGATATTTCATTGTATAGATAGTTTAAAAGACAAGATGAAAGGAGATTATGTATCCTATTTATGATCCCTTGAAGAAGTGTTATAATCTTATTACAGTTATTTTGTATCACTATCAATTTTCTAACCTAGGTAGTAGATAGGTAGATGTGTGCATGCATAGTAAAGCTTTTGATAAAGTAGACCACAATCTCCTGCTCTAAAAATTGGAAAAAATGGGATAGATTACAACACATGTAGATGGATCAACAGTTGGCTGACCAACTACACCCAACGGGTTGTCCTCAACGGTTCCAAGAAAGGCGTAAGACAATGGTGCCCCTTAGCACCCTTAATTTTTATTACAGCCCTAGAAACTCTATTAATTAAAATAAGGAATAATCTAAATATAACATGCCTAAGAGTCAGAAAAGAATTTAAACTTCAGGCTTATGCCGATGACATGGTTTTTATTTTGGAAAATCCATTATTATCCGGCAAATTCTTATTAAAAGAAATTGAAGATTTCGGAACTGTCATTGGACTAAAAATAAATAAAAATAAAACCAAAATAATAACTAAGAACATGACTCTTAAACAGAATTTGGAATCAGAGGACAAGCTAGGCATTAATATTGTAAAGAAGGTGAAATAGCTAGGAATAACACTCTTTGCTAAATGTAGCTCAATATTTAAAGATAATTATGAGAATCTTCTACAAACAATAAAGATAAATTTGGATAAATGGTCAAAATTTCAACTATCTCTCTTAGGCAGGATTGCAGCAATAAAGATGAACATATTACCCAAAGTTCTTTTCCTTTTTCAAACGGTCCCTATAAAGCTACCCAAAAAAATTCTTTGACAAATTCAAAAAAACAACACATCAATTTACATGGAGCAAGAAAAAAGCAAGAATTAAATACAAAAATTTACAAGATCATAAGACTAGAGGGGGAATGGGAGTCCCAGACTGGAAATTGTACTATATAGCCGCCTCAATGTGCTGGATAAAGGATTGGATAACTTTCAGGGGGAAGAGAGTAATAGAGGGTTTTAATCTTCAATTTGGATGGCACTCTTTCCTATTTGGGAATAAAAATAAATCTTACACCCACTTCAAACAACATCTCATAAGAAAAAGCTTAATAGAATCCTGGCTAACAGTTTGAAAATCCCAGTATTTACAAATCCCAAGATGGATATCACCAAATGAGGCTATTATATACCCTAATATAATGAATTTAAACAAAATAATAACATATGACCAAATTCTAGATGAGAACAACCTTTTAATTTCTAAATAAGACCTACAACAAAAAGGGATTGGATTCAATACTATGAGATTAGGTCGAGATACAAGGAAGATAAAAACAGATTGGGATTTCAAAAAATAGATATACAGTGGTACCTCGTGATACGAACCCCTCATCATACGAACTTTTCGAGATACGAACCCAGGGTTCAGAATTTTTTTTCCTCTTCTTACGAACTTTTTTCACCTTATGAACCTGCCGCCGCCACTGAGACGCCCCGCCTCTGGACTTTTGTTTCAAGTCAAGCGCAGGTTTTTGCGATCCTGGGATCCCCTGAGGCTCCCCTCCATGGGAAACCCCACCTCCTGACTTCTGTGTTTTTGCAATACTGTAGGGAAATCCCAGGGGAGGAATCCCAGGATCACAAAAACGGGCGCTCTGCTGGGCAGAGTAGAGGGGACAAAAACAGGAAGAAAAGGCTCAAGGAGCTCAGGGAGGAGAAAGGTGTGGAGGAGATGAGGAGAGTGGGGTGGGCAAAAACGGGAAGAAAAGACTCATGGAGCTCAAGAGAGGAGAAAGGTGTGGGGGAGATGAGCAGAGTGGGGTGGACAAAAACGGGAGGGAAAGGCTCATGGAGCTCAAGGGAGGAGAAAGGTGTTGGGGAGATGAGGAGAGTGGGGTGGTCAAAAATGGGAGGGAAAGGCTCATGGAGCTCAAGAGAGGAGAAAGGTGTTGGGGAGATGAGGAGAGTGGGGTGGGCAAAAACGGGAGGGAAAGACTCTTGGAGCTCAAGGGAGGAGAAAGGTGTGGGGGAGATGAGGAGAGTGGGGTGGGCAAAAACGGGAAGAAAAGATTCATGGAGCTCAAGGGAGGAGAAAGGTGTGGGGGAGATGAGGAGAGTGGGGTGGACAAAAACGGGAGGGAAAGACTCATGGAGCTCAAGGGAGGAGAAAGGTGTGGGGAAGATGAGGAGAGTGGGGTGAGCAAAAATGGGAGGGAAAGGCTCATGGAGCTCAAGAGAGGAGAAATGTGTTGGGGAGATGAGGAGAGTGGGGTGGGCAAAAATGGGAAGAAAAGACTCGTGGAGCTTAAGGGAGGAGAAAGGTGTGGGGGAGATGAGGAGAGTGGGGTGGACAAAAACGGGAGGGAAAGGCTCATGGAGCTCAAGGGAGGAGAAAGGTGTGGGGGAGATGAGCAGAGTGGGGTGGACAAAAACAGGAGGGAAAGACTCATGGAGCTCAAGAGAGGAGAAAGGTTTTGGGGAGATGAGGAGAGTGGGGTGGGCAAAAACGGGAGGGAAAGGCTCATGGAGCTCAAGAGAGGAGAAAGGTGTTGGGGAGATAAGGAGAGTGGGGAGGACGAAAACGGGAAGAAAAGACTCATGGAGCTCAAGGGAGGAGAAAGGTGTGGGGAAGATGAGAAGAGTGGGGTGGGCAAAAACGGGAGGGGAAAGGCTCATGGAGCTCAAGAGAGGAGAAAGGTGTGGGGGAGATGAGGAGAGTGGGGTGGACAAAAATGGGAGGGAAAGGTTCATGGAGCTCAAGAGAGGAGAAAGGTGTGGGGAGATGAGGAGAGTGGGGTGGACAAAAACGGGAGGGAAAGGCTCATGGAGCTCAAGAGAGGAGAAAGGTGTGGGAGAGATGAGAGTGGGGTGGACAAAAATGGCAAGAATAGACTCATGGAGCTCAAGGGAGGAGAAAGGTGTGGGGAAGATGAGGAGAGTGGGATGGGCAAAAACGGGAGGGAAAGATTCATGGAGCTCAAGGGAGGAGAAAGGTGTCGAGGAGATGAGGAGAGTGGGGTGGACAAAAATGGGAGGGAAAGGCTCATGGAGCTCAAGGGAGGATAAAGGTGTGGGGAAGATGAGCAGAGTGGGGTGGACAAAAACGGGAGGGAAAGGCTCATGGAGCTCAAGGGAGGAGAAAGGTGTGGGGGAGATGAGGAGAGTGGGGTGGACAAAAATGGGAGGGAAAGACTCATGGAGCTCAAGGGAGGAGAAAGGTGTGGGGAAGATGAGGAGAGTGGGGTGGGCAAAAATGGGAGGGAAAGACTCATGGAGCTCAAGGGAGGAGAAAGGTGTGGGAGAGATGAGAGTGGGGTGGACAAAAATGGGAAGAAAAGACTACTGGAGCTCAAGGGAAGAGAAAGGTGTTGAGGAGATGAGAAGAGTGGGGTGGAGAAAATTGGGAGGGAAAGGCTCATGGAGCTCAAGGGAGGATAAAGGTGTGGGGAAGATGAGCAGAGTGGGGTGGACAAAAACGGGAGGGAAAGGCTCATGGAGCTCAAGGGAGGAGAAAGGTGTGGGGGAGATGAGGAGAGTGGGGTGGACAAAAATGGGAGGGAAAGACTCATGGAGCTCAAGGGAGGAGAAAGGTGTGGGGAAGATGAGGAGAGTGGGGTGGGCAAAAACGGGAAGAAAAGACTACTGGAGCTCAAGGGAAGAGAAAGGTGTTGAGGAGATGAGAAGAGTGGGGTGGACAAAATTGGGAGGGAAAGGCTCATGGAGCTCAAGGGTGGAGAAAGGTGTGGGGGAGATGAGGAGAGTGGGGTGGACAAAAATGGGAGGGAAAGGTTCATGGAGCTCAAGAGAGGAGAAAGGTGTGGGGAGATGAGGAGAGTGGGGTGGACAAAAACGGGAGGGAAAGGCTCATGGAGCTCAAGAGAGGAGAAAGGTGTGGGAGAGATGAGAGTGGGGTGGACAAAAATGGCAAGAATAGACTCATGGAGCTCAAGGGAGGAGAAAGGTGTGGGGAAGATGAGGAGAGTGGGGTGGACAAAAATGGGAGGGAAAGGCTCATGGAGCTCCCCCCCACACTCTGTTCGCCTCAGCTTTGTCTGACCACCGCTTTTTTAAAAAAAGCCTTAATATTTTGGATTCTCCTAGCATTATTGGCTTTTCCATTGATTCCTATGGGAAACATTGTTTCATCTTAAGAACCTTTCACCTTACGAACCTTGTCCTGGAACCAATTAAGTTCGTAAGATGAGATATTACTGTACTAGATAAAATTCTATTTGGAACAGATGAAAAGTTGATTTCCAAAATATATAAGTACCTACTACACCAAGAACTAGCAGAGGAAGAGGTAAAGGACCCCATGATAGCGTGGGGCCAAAACTTTAGTTACGCTATAAACTTGCAGGAGTGGGAGAAACTATGGACATCTAATTATAAAATAATGCTATCAGTTCCTTATAGACAAAATATATATAAAATGTTTTATAGGTGGCACCTGCTACCAGCGCACTTAGCTAAGATGTACCCAAGACTCTCCCCAAAGTGCTGGAAATGCAAAGTGAAAATAGGTACATACTACCACATGTGGTGGACAGGGCCGCCGATAGACCGGTATTACTGGGAGTGGTGTCATGGGCCCGGCGAAATTGAACAATTAGGGGGGCCCGCAGTCAGCAGCTCCTTGCACATGCGCAGACTGTACCCTCCCTCTTTTGCCGGCCGCCTGCTTGAGCCTCACCTCAGCAAAGTAAAAGGCCCGGCCAAATTGATTAGGTGAGGCAGGCGGCCCGGCCGGCAAAAGAGGGAGGGTACAGTCTGCGCATGTGCAAGGAGCTGCTGACTTGGTGCCAGAAGGCTGGACGGTGGGGGCGGGGCCACCTAATTGTTCAATTTGGCCGGGCCTTTTACTTTGCTGAGGTGTGGCCCTCACCTCAGCAAAGTAAAAGGCCCGGCCAAATTGAACAATTAGGGGCAGCGGCGCCAGCAACGGGTCGGTGGAAGAGAAAGAGAATGGGAAGAAGGTGCTTCGGCCTCGGAGTTTGGTGACCACAGCTTGGCTGATCTTCTATAACATCACCATGACGGCCGGAATCCCACCCCCGTGAGGAAAGAAGGCAGGGAGGCCGGCAGATAGGCGGGGAGCACCGATGGCAGCCGCGGAAGGAGCTCGGCCCTCCGGAAGCCAAGCTCCCCATTGCTATGGGAAGCCAGCCGCTTCTCCTGCTGAGCCCAGTCCTCGCCCGGTGGCTTTCGGCTCCTAGCGCCGAGGAGCTGCAAGGCTGGCCCCGGAGCCCCACGCGGCCAGTTTTCCCTCGTGCCCGGGGGGCTCCCCTTTCCTAAACCCCCGCCAGCCTCCTCATTCCCTTCCCGCCCTGCCCTCCTTCCCCGAGGCATCCCTTGCCCATCATCCCCTGCCGGGCATGGGGGCTTCCACCGCCGCCGCCTTCCGCAACGCCCCCCGACGAGCCGCGTGGGTCTCCAGCCTTCTCCTGGTGAGTCACCGCGGCAAGGATGCGGGCGAGGGAGAAAGGGAAGAACCCGGCGCCTCGGGCGCTTCCCTCTTGCGGTAGAGGGGTAGGTGGTTTATGGGGTGCGGGGGACGGAAGGCGCCGGCATAGTAAAAATCACAATTTCTTTCGTTTCTTTTTCTTTCTTTCTCTCTTTCTCTCTTGCTCTTTCATTCTTTTTTTCTTTCTCTTGCTTTCTTTCTTCCTCTTTCTTTCTCTCCTTCCTTCCCTCCTTCCATTTCTTTCATTCCCCCTCTCTCTTTTTATTTCTCTTTCATTCTCTTTCTTTCTTTCTTTCTTGCTCTTTCTTGCTCTTTTTCTTTCTCTCTTTTACCTTCCCTTCCTCTATTTCTTCTTTTCTTTCTCCTTCCTACCTTCTTCCCTCCCTCCCTCCCTTCAGTCCTTCCTCTGTTACTCTCCCCTTTCATAAGTTTCCTTCCTTCCTTCCTCTGTTCCTGTTCCTTCCCCCTTTCTTTCTTTCTTTCTTTCTTTCTTTTCTTTCCTCCCTCCATTTCTTGCTTTCCTTCTCCTTCCTCTCTTCTTTCCTCCCTCACTCCCTTCTTTCACTCCTTCCTCTCTTACTCTCCCCTTTCACACCTTTCCTTGCTTCCTTTGCACCCTTCCTCTGTTCCTTTCCCTTCCCTCTTTCCTTCCTTCCTTCCTTCCTTCCCACCCTCCATCCATTCATTCACCCATTCCTCTCTTGATCGCCCCTTTTACCATTCCTTCCTTCCTTCCTCCCTCCCTCCTTCCTTCATAGCTCGCCCTCGCCTTTCTTCCCTTCCTTCCAGATGGGAGTGCCCCCTCAAGACACCCGCCTGACTGCTGGTACCCTGCTTTTTCTCTCCCCTCGTCCTTTCCAGATCCTCGCCGGTGGCTGCTGGGTGTGGGATCCCCCTCCCCTCGCTAGAAAGTGCATGGTTTTGTCAACAAGAAGGGAGAAGTGCCAAGGAGCCGTAAATAAGCCTCACTCTGCCTGACCGATGCCAGGAGGATCTTTCTTTCCCTTATCACTCCCGCTTCTTTCTTTCTCCTGGACGAGTCCACACAATCGGCTTAACCCAGTTCCTGAAATAGCCTATGGCAGTGCTTCCCAACCTTGACAACTTGAAGATATCTGGACTTCAACTCCCAGAATTCCCCAGCCCGCATTCGCTGGCTGGGGAATTCTGGGAATTAAAGTCCAGATATCTTCAAGTTGCCAAGGTTGGGAAACACTGGCCTATGGGACCGCCTCGCTTGGCGTGAAGTGGGAAATGATCCCCGGGGGATGGAGTGGCTTGGCGACTTAAAATAGTTTTAAAATGGCGGGGGGGGGGCAGACACTTAGGCTGTATGGGCCCCCAAAATTCCTGATGGTGGCCCTGGTGGTGGACATGTCCACTAGCCAAGAAATTCTGGAAGAAAATTAAAAATATGATGGAGGAAATTATAGGAGAAAAAATACCACTAAAACCGGAACTCTTCCTTCTTGGAATAATTAGGCATAAAGTTACAATAAATGACAGACATCTAATTCTACACATAATGACCGTGGCAAGAATCATATATGCTCAAACTTGGAAACAGGAAACCGTGCCGACATTGCTTAATTTAATAACAAAAATATATGAGGTAGTAGAAATGACAAAGCTTACATATGAACTACAGGATAAAGATATTAAGGAATTTCACAATACTTGGGACAGGTGGTATATCTGGATTACTAAAAATAAAATAAAAGAATAATGAGAATAATGATAAAGTTATTAAAGTTACTAATCTAAGAGAGAAAAACTAAACTGTTGTTAAGAGGAAATATCATCATTGCAAGGCACTATTATACCATGGAAAAATATAGAGGAAATGAAAGTAATCACACAGAAATTGATACGTTAATGGATAAGTTAACAAGATGTATGTGTAATAATAAACAAGAGAAAAAATATTGTTATAAATGAATACGCTGCAAAAATCAATTATTCTGCAACTTAGCAGGTGTGAATATTAAGCTCTGATACCAAAAACAATCCATGTATAAAGCATAATGCTTTATTTCGTCTTGAGTGTATATATGTATGTTGTTGTTCCCCTTTTCCTCTCATTCTTTTTCTTTTTCTTCTCTCTATGCATAAATAATTATGCAATTTTATGCACTCTGTAAATGATGTACTGTTTATTCCCTTTTTAAAATGTAAATAACTAATAAAGTATTTATAGAACATATCCTTGGGCATAAATCTAAGTCGCGACCGGATCTATTTTCTTCATTTGTATTTTTTTATTTTTTTTATTTTAAGCAATTTATTGTTCCTATAATCTAACAATACTAAGAGAAGGACATACCCCTTAATATCTTACATCCCTGGAAGAAATAATGATTTGATTTGATAAATAGGGGATGAAATCAAAATAAAGGGAATTTTACCGATTGAAATACCAACTATACCATGATTTCCGGCTTTTTTAAAGTGAACATTCGGATTATTTGGACAAAAATGAGCAAAATTTAAGACATTCTAAGAAAATACACATACTGGACCCGGAGGAATCTTGATTAACTCAATTCTCTTACATAAAAGGGACTTTGGTGACTCGGAGGTATCTACAGAGGGACTACTTTACAAACGGCAACAACGCAAGGATTAAACTGGATGAAATAGACTAAACTTTTTTTCTTTCTCTTTATTCCTTGTTATTTTTATTAGCAATACTTCTGTTTCCCCGTTTTCTCCTTTTTTTGTGTGGATTGTGGATGATTGGGCGTGGGTTTTTTGAACAGAAGACTGAGGAATTTGGACAGAGGATTTCGGTAAAATTTTAAACAAATTTTTTCAAAGACCCAAGACTGTTTCAAGAAAGGTCGAATTTTGAAATAATTTTGAAAATCCTACTTCCCCGTAAGCATTTATCTATTTTTCCCCTATTTTATATATTATAATTTTACAACTATATTTTTACATTTTTATATTTGCTTATCTACATTTTACTTTGTTCTTGCTATAACTTTCCTCTTTATATTTACATATTTAAATATTTTATATTTCATATAGGGCTTTAAAATTTTCTCTTCTTTTCTTGTTATATTCTACCTTGGCTTTTCTATTTCCTTTCTCTTTATTTTTGATATTAAAAATGTGCTAGAATATTACTTTCCTCCCTTTTGATTTGGTACATCCCCCAAATTTATAACACATCCTAGATTATATTCTATATTTACTTCTCTTTTTTCTTTTTTTTTATATATATAATAATTTTATGGTTAAGTGCATTGCTTGATATTTACTTTAGAGTGTATTTTAAAAACCATTGTTATAGCTTTTTTTTAATTGACCTCTCTCCTTTTTTATTTCTTTTCCCTTTCCCTTTTTTATTGTCTATTAATATTGGGCCGGGGCCACCACAGAGAAGGCTCTCCCCCTGGGTCCTGCCAAGCGACATTGTTTAGTTGACTGGACCTGGAGAAGACCCACTCTGTGGAACCTAACTGGTCGCTGGGATTCGTGCAGCAGAAGGCGGTCCCTGAGATAATCTGGTCCGGTGCCATGAAGGGCTTTATAGGTCATAACCAACACTTTGAATTGTGACCGGAAATTGATCGGCAACCAATGCAGACTGCGGAGTGTTGGTGTAACATGGGCTGTTGACATGCAGCTGGGAGGCAGGTACGTGAGTAACAAGCCCACCTGAACCCCTAAGTCTAAGTTCACTAGGAGGGACTCACAACCCGCAATCTCTGGAGCAATGAGTCTACGCAGGCGATAATAGCCACTCCTCCCCCCCTTCCCTGGGGTCGGGGCTGATGCCATATCCGAAACCTGGCTGGGCAAATTTCAGAGAGAGGAACTCCTCCCTCCGGGCCCAGCCAGGATTTGGTCACACAAGCCAGGTCGGCCTCCTCATCCAGGATCAAATCCCGGATGAGGAGAGCTTTATTTACCACCGACCTGGCATTGGGTAGCAGCAGCCTGAGACCAGGGCCAGAATTACACTCATCACCAGTGCCTTGAGTTGAGCTCATGGAGCCAGAAGAAGGGATCGCTACTAAGCAGCGATCCCTCCTTCCCCTGGAATGGCTAGCTCCATGGCCCCTGCCATATCTGCCTCTCCCCAGCAAGACCAGGATATTTTGACCCTCTGCCACCCCAGAGCTAAGTGTCCCCTCCCCTCCTGCCCCTCCAGTGTCAAATGTGCCAGACATTTCATTCATATCATATTCACTCATTTGATACATATTGTAATTCCACCCACCCACCCCATTCCATCTGCCACCCCTCCCATTCATTCCCATTCACACCATTCCATTCATTCCAATGGGTATAGACATCCATTGTTAGGTAACCCTAATAATTAATTTAAAATGTAAGTTAATTAAAAAACAATTAAAAATCCCATTCACTCATAAAATATATAAATTAACCCCTAAAATAGTTTTAAAAGAATTAAAAAATGTATAAAACATATACAAACATACAAAAATAGCCTAGACGTAATTAATTTGCTAGTAGTTCTTAAAAGGAGGAGCATAAAAACAACAGCAGCAGCAAGAGGGCACCAAACTCCAAGCTTATTAAGCTGGTTAGTTCTCAAAGTAGTAAAAGTTCTAAAAAAGTCCCAGAGCACAAATACAGGATGGTCCTTTCAGTGTTGGTCCCTTTACCTCGGCTGTAGTTGTCCCAGGTTTTTTTCCTATGGGAGCTCCAGCCCTCACCAAATGTCCCGGTCAACCTCCAACAGTCCTCAATCCCATCAGGTAGTGTCTTTATCTCCATCTTCCCCTTGAAGCTCCACACCGTCCCACTCAATCCCGGGCCACTCTCCTGCGATTTCCCCTCCTGTGCATGGTCTACGGCCCACGCCTCTCTTGCAGACAACAGCAGCAACTTGGGTAGTTCAGGTGTACAATTCTGATGGATGATTTGAGATTAAGAAAACCAACTCTCACGGTGACCAGGCAAATGACTCAGCTGTAATCCCAGTGTGCTGTTACAGATGTTACAGAAAAAATGATTTTAATGGTGGCCTCAGCAAATCCCCATATCTTCCAGCCACACTTCGGGGACGGAGGCAGAAATGGAGACTGGGGCGGAGGCGGCATTCGGGGCTAGCTGCCATTTTCCGCCCAACAGCTGATCTCGTCCAAACAACTTCTCGTCCGGACTCTCCTTCTTTACTATCGCCTCAGCGCCACACGTCCCAAATAAAAAGAAACCTCCCGTGACAAAGACTCGTTGCCAGGCTTGCCAGGCTCGCCCCAACCCCACCCAGCGACATAATCATGGGGGCTGCAATAGATTTCCTCAGAGATGGGGAAATTCACTCATAGAAATAGAAAAAGAATCTTTTATATATACCAAAACAAAAATAAATCACCTCCAGTTAAAAAAATCTAGTTTTGCCTTCTGGATTCCCTTTCACCTTATTTCACTGTTTAAATCCCTCATTTAATTGCTGTAACTTAGTTTTTCAAAACTAACTTGTGCATTTTCATTTTTAGGCCTGTTGCTTCCTCCCCTTGTTAGATTTCCCCCCCCCCTCCATGTTTTTTCTTATTCCTTCTTTTACCATAACCAAATACCTCTAAAATACCTTTAGACTTGTTATTAACATTTTATCTTATACTGTCATCATAATCATCAACTTTTCAAAGTATTCAACAAAGTCAGTAAAGCTAATATGTGTAAATTTCCATGTAGTAAATACTCAAATAGTTTATTTAGGCAAGTCTCACAGTTGAGATCTTTTCTGTCACAGTACATATTATATCAACAAATTGCTTAATCATGGATTGCATAATCCTTCCTTCATTATATATATTTGTCTTGTACAAGAAAAAAGCCAGGTTCTAAACAAAATATTCATATTAACTGCATACATCATATAATAACATCAAAATTCATTTTCATGATACTATTATTCTGCTTATAGCCAGAGTTATTATGTTGTTTCAAATCAATTAATATTAGAGCATTTCAGTTGACTCAGTGGACATGCATAATTATATTTCTTGTGTTATTATAATTCAATTTATCCTTTATCACTTTTACTTTTAAACAAATCTATATATATAACCAGCTCAGAAAATATGTTTGTTTATTCTAAAAACAGCAGCAGAAAGAGCATTAAGTAAAAAAACACTAATAAACTAAACAGAGATTACCAATATTCATCCAAAATGTAATGATTGTGATACACATAACGAGCATCCTACACCATAATCCATCAATTAAATTCACTATAAGTATCAAGCTTTAAATAACACTTATAAAGCTAATATTTTTTGAAAATAAAAAGTCTAAAGCAAAAACATATCTTAATAATATTCTAGCCACCATCATCCATTCTCTTTTAATCTCTCAACTCCTTCCTTTTTGTATCTGTGAACACTGAGGTCATACTGATTTCTTTATTTTCCCGCTTTCTCTTCTTTCTCCTTTTTCTAAATTTCCTTCTGTTGTTTGTTTGTTTATTTGATTGATTGATTGATTGATTGATTTCTATGCCACCGTTCTCCCGAGACTCAGGGTGGCTTACAATAAGTAATACACACATAATGGAAATCTATATAAAATTACAACTAAAAAAATAAGAACCAACTAAACAGAGTCAGACATTATGCATCAGACATCCCCAGAGCCCTGATGTCCAGCTGATCCTGCCTTGGAGCACCCAACACCAGGCAGATTCCCCACAAGCCTTCAGAGCCCTCCAGTGACCTCACCAGAGCCCAACGTCCAGCTAATTATCACCACCACCCCACTCAAAGCACCAAGGGATTCCCCTCCAGCCCCGACGTGACCTCAACGGAGCCCAGAGAACTGACTGGTCACCATTACGGGCAAACAAACCACGTGATCCTACAAAGATGCAAGTGATCACATAACCTCACTAAAGAGCCCGGCAGAGCCAGCCAGAAACCCCCAATGCCTACAAAATGTGTCCTGAGCCCCCCAGCACCCCCCCCAGCCAAGCTACATATAGACATGTGTCCTTAAAGAAAAGCAAGAGAGGAAAAAACAAACAAGAAATAACAACTAATTCAAAATAATTAATAACAAATAAATCAATAAAAACAGGAACGCAACAAAAACACAATAAAAGACATTAACGCTCACCTGAACACCACTAGACACAACTGAACTCCCAACCAAGATACAACTCTCCACCACACTCCCACACTCCTTACAAAATACCTGCGCATACCCTGAAAACAAGCCTAGTAAACTAAAGGCAGAACTGCCATCACTTCACTCTCCCACACCCACCCTGCAACTTACCACACACATGAAGAACAAACCACACACACAAAGAGAGAAAACGTACCAATCATGCATATGGAAGACAAACCCACCACAAGCAAATATGAAGAAAGAACTGATTCCATGGTGAGTTGTAGACTGTGCTCTATGTACACACTCCTTCCTTCAAACCTCCAAAACTTTACTTACAACAAATGTAAGCTAATCCAATTACTTGAGGAAAAAATAGAAAACCTAAAGAAAAAAACTAAATTCTCTGAAACGCAAACTTCAAAATGAAAAAGACCAACAAATTCCCAGTAGAACCAACACATCAGAAGAGCAAAGCCAAATCAACCCTCCTGAGGATGTAAACAGCTGGACACACGTCATCCAAAGAAGGAAAACCAAACGAAACACAAAACCGCCACCAATTCGAACCCACCTTCTCCCAACCCCACTGCCTCCAAGCAACAAATACACAGGACTCCTGTGAAAATCAACGAACAAGTGACAAGGAATTACCAAGCACAATAACACAGCACCAAGAACCAATAATACAGCACTAAGAAGCAAGCACAATAATACAGCACCACCAGACAGCACCACAATGAAGAACACCCCCCACACACAAAGCAATCAAAAGGAAAAGGAGAGTGCTGGTAATTGGTGACTCAATTCTCAGGGGAACTGAACCCGCCATCTGCAGACTGGACAATCAATCCAGAGAAGTATGCTGCCTCCCTGGAGCCAAAATCTCTGACATAACGCAAAAAATTACCCGGACATAAATTGGAAAAATAATTCCGCACCAAGCGAAAAATCAAACAAATTTCTGACATGCCTTGAAGACAACTTCATAGTCCAAAAAGTAGAGGAGGGAACTAGAGGGGCAGCCACACTGGACCTAATTCTCAGAAACAGAGAAGAAGTGATAGTAGGGGTCAAAACAGATGGAGTGCTGGGTGAAAGTGACCACAACATCCTCAAATTCAATATAATATCAACACAACCAACTGGACCCAACAACACCAAAATCCCAGATTTTAAAAAAGCAGACTTCAATAAACTTAGAGAAAACCTGACAGTGATCCCTTGGACAACAGTCCTAAAAGGCAAAAGCACACGAGAAGCTTGGGAAATCTTAAATACCACAATCACAAAAGCCCAAAACCAAACAATTTGGTTTCCGAAAAAAACTATCCTGCAACCTGCAGCTCCTCCACTGCAAAAATATATGGACAACTCATCTAGATCAAGGGAAATCTACAGATGCAATTTATATTGACTTCTGCAAAGCCTTTGATTCAGTAGTCCACGACAAACTACTCCTAAAACTCAAATCCTATGGCATCTCAGGATCCCTCCATAGCTGGATTACAGCATTCCTGTCAAACAGACAAGTGGTCAAAATAGGAAGCACCATATCTACCCCCGTCCCAGTTAAAAGCGGTGTTCCCCAAGGTAGTATACTGGGACCAACGCTCTTCATTCTCTACATCAATGACCTTTGCGATTACATCACAAGCAACTGTGTCCTCTGTGTAAAACTCTTCAACACCACCAATAACACAACTACTCTCCAAAAAGACTTTGACGCTGTTTCTGAGTGGTCTAACACATGGCAACTCCAAATCTCAACTAGCAAATGCTCTGTCCTACACATTGGGAAGAAGAATCTGAACTCCAAATATGAACTGAATAATCAAATTATCACAGATAATCCTCACTCGGTTAAAGATCTTGGTATACTAATAACAAAAGATTTAAGTGCCAAAGCCCACTGCAACAATATAGCCAAAAAGGCTTCAAGAATTGTAAACCTAATCCTACGTAGATTCTGCTCTGGCAATCTCACACTAGTTACCAGTGCTTACAAAACTTTTGCCAGACCCATCCTCGAATATACCTCATCTGTTTGGAACCCATATCGTATCTCAGACATTAACACCCTTGAAAATGTCCAAAGATACATCACCAGAAGAGCCCTTCACTTCTCCACTCGAAACAGAATACCCTATGAGACTAGACTTTCAATCCTGGGCCTAGAAAGTTTAGAACTAAGATGCCTTAAACAAGATCTAAGTATTGCCCACAAGATCATATGCTGCAACGTCCTGCCTGTCGGCGACTACTTCAGCTTCAAGCACAACAACACAAGAGCACACAACAGCTTTAAACTTAATATTAACCGCTCCAAACTTGACTGTAAAAAATATGACTTCAGTAACCGAGTTGTCGAAGCATGGAACTCATTACCGGACTCCATAGTGTCATCCCCAAACCCCCAACACTTTACCCTTAGTTTATCTACGGTTGACCTATCCAGATTCCTAAGAGGTCAGTAAGGGGCGAGTACAAGTGCACTAGAGTGCCTTCCGTCCCCTGTCCTATTGCTCTCTTATATCTCCTATACCTTTCTTCTATTCCTATATCTCTTCTTCTATTCTTTCATTGATATGTTCTATGCCTATATCTTATTTTCTATTCTTTCTTAGATATATTTTACTATGAGTATCTCCTCTATAAACTTCATCATGTATTTTACTATGTGTATATAGATATATACCCACTAAAACCCTCATTGTGTATTGGACAAAATAAAGAAAGAAAAACAAAAATAAAAAATAAATTAATTAATGAAGATTGGACTTAATCCCTGGAAAGTTCAGTTGATTTGCAGCTGGCTGAAGCGTAGACATCAGAGAGTTGTTGTTAATGGCGAGTAATCTGAGCAGAGACTGGCTACAAGCGGTGTGCCACAATGATCTGTTCTGGGTCCTATTCTTTTTAATATGTTTGTGAGTGACATTGGGGAAGGTTTGGTAGGGAAGGTTTGCCTATTTGCCAATGACTCTAAAGTGTGCAATAGGGTTGATATTCCTGGAGGCGTCTGTAATATGGTAAATGATTTAGCTTTACTAGATAAATGGTCAAAGCAATGGAAACTGCAGTTTAATGTTTCCAAATGTAAAATAATGCACTTGCGGAAAAGGAATCTTCAATCTGAGTGTTGTATTGGCAGTTCTGTGTTAGCAAAAACTTCAGAAGAGAAGGATTTAGGAGTAGTGCTTTCTGACAGTCTCAAAAAGGGTGAACAGTGTGGTCGGGCAGTAGGAAAAGCAAGTAGGATGCTTGGCTGCATAGCTAGAGGTATAACAAGCAGGAAGAGGGAGATTGTGATCCTGCTATATAGAGCACTGGTGAGACCACATTTGGAATACTGTGTTCAGTTCTGGAGACCTCACCTACAAAAAGATATTGACAAAATTGAATGGGTCCAAAGATAGGCTACAAGAATGGCGGAAAGTCTTAAGCATAAAACTTATCAGGAAAGACTTAATGAACTGATTCTGCATAGTCTGGAGGACAGAAGGACAAGGGGGGACATGATCGAGACATTTAAATATGTTAAAGGGTTAAATAAGGTTCAGGAGGGAAGTGTTTTTAATAGGAAAGTGAACATAAGAACAAGGGGACACAATCTGAAATTAGTTGGGGGAAAGATCAAAAGCAACATGAGAAAATATTATCTTACTGAAAGAGTAGTAGATCCTTAGAACAAACTTCCAGCAGACGTGGTTGGTAAATCCACAGTAACTGAATTTAAATATGCCTGGGATAAACATATATCCATTCTAAGATAAAATACAGGAAATAGTATAAGGGCAGACTAGATGGACCATGAGGTATTTTTCTGCCGTCAATCTTCTATGTTTCTATGTTCTAATCAGGATGTCACAACACAGCCAACCCACCCAATTGCAGCTTGTGACCCAGCAATCCACACACCTGCACCAGTATTTATAGGGGGGCGGCAGCTCAGAGTACACTTTGTTTGCCCTAGCATAAAGTTGAAACACCAGCCTTAAGATGACGAGTAGGACCTTGTCGAACTGTCACCAAGATTCCATCAATCTGACATGGGAAAATACCTGAGTACGCCAAGACCTACACTTACATACATACATATTTGGGTCTTTTCCCATGTATAATAGAATCCTGGCTATGTTTCGATGAGGTCCCACTCATTATCTTCAGGCTGGTTCTTTGTGCTCAGGCAAACAAAATATGCCATCTCTCTATAAAAACTGGTGGGTGGGTGTGGAGTGCTGGCTCATCTTCTGCAAGTGGATTGGTTAGCCCTGTTGAAACATCCTGATTAGTTGGTGGGGTAACACCTTGAGTAATTGATGCAGTTCAGATTTGAACCCAAACCCAAATTCTGGCTTAAATATGTAGATGACACCTTCGTAATTTGGCCACAGGAAAGAAAAACTGGACAACTTCCTCATCTCAACAGCCTACACCCTGAAATATAATTCACTATGGAAATAGAAACCAACAACCAACTTCCCTTTCTGGATGTCCTAATCTACAAAACCCCCAATGGCTCCCTAGAACACACCATCTATGGAAAAGCACATATACCAACCACTAATAAAATGCACAATCCCACCACCACCCTGCACAGATCAACTCTGAGGCCAAGACCCTCATCTCCAGAACCAAACAGCTAGCCAACAAAGACCACCTGAAAACTGAATTACACAATCTCACAAATGTATGAATTTCCAATGGATTCCAAAGAAAAACAATCACCAACCTAATCCAAAAGGAGACAACCCCCAAGAACCAAAACACAGAACAGGACAACAGCATTGCCCTCCTCCCTTACATTAAGGGCACCACAGATAAAATCAGCAAAAGTCTCCACAAACAGTGTTTGGCATTGACCAAAAAATAGCCAACATCTTAAGAAACCCCAAAGACAAGATCCAGCTGGAAAACCATGCAAAATCTGCCCAGCCACATATATTGGACAAACTAATAGAATAAATGCACGCATTGCAGAACATAAAAATGCAGTCAGAAAAGAAGAAAAAACTTCCTCCCTTTTCCAACACCTCAAAACAACAGGATATGAAATTGATTTTGAAAGAACTAAATTTATTTCCAAAACTGAACACTCCAACGAAAGAAGAATTATGTAAACCACTGAAATAGAGAAACAGCCCCACAACATTAATAAACGTGGTGATGCCTCCCACCTACCATACATCTGGAAACTAGCCTTAATCAACAAATGAATCCCAGCCACGAAAACTGACACCAGACCCTCTCTCTCTCTCTCTCTCTCTCTCTCTCTCTCTCTCTCTCTCTGTGTGCAACATATTTTTGCTGATAATGAAAAGGAAGGAAAACTACTATTTTGGGCTTATTTGCCTTCATCAGGTAGCCATACCCTTACTGGGATTTGAACCTGGGGCTCTGCCTTGTAAGGCAGTGGCCTCTAGACTACAGGCTCATCTCCTACATTAGCGTCTGTCTATCTATCTATCTATCTATCTATCTATCTATCTATCTATCTATCTATCTATCTATCTATCTGATTGGATGGATGTGTGTGATGTACATTTTTTTTAATGTTTTAGTAAATTTTCATATTTTATGGTTATTGTTATTGTTCATATATATATTGTTATATTTAATGTTGTACGCCGCCCCGAGTCACCTTGAGAAGGGCAGCATAGTAATCTAATAAATATCCGTCTGCCTGCCTGCCTGCCTGCCTGCCTGCCTGCCTGCCTGCCTGCCTGCCTGCCTGCCTGCCTGCCTGCCTGCCTGCCTGCCTGCCTGCCTGCCTGCCTATCTATCTATCTATCTATCTATCTATCTATCTATCTATCTATCTATCTATCTATCTATCTATCTATCTATGTCTCCAAACCTTTCATTTATGTGAATTGTCAACCATATTGTATTATTCAAAAACTATTATTACTTCTCTGACATTTCTGCATCTTTCTACACTCTAAGCTTGGATACTCATTAAAGCTGTTTGTGCGTATATGTCTCTGTTATTGCCTATATGTCTCTGCAGCAGTATATTTATTTTTATTTATTTTTATGGTAAATTCTCCACCATCCTGAGGCCGCTTGCTTTGAAATAAGTTTAAATGTACTTTCCCACAAGTAGCCTCATTTTGCAAAATCATGGTAATACGTAATGAAAAGAAAGTGCAAAAGATTACAAAATAATGTAATCAAGGGCAATAATGAATATTGCTAACATAATGAATAAAAGGCCAACATTTCAAAGTTTTAATTAAAATTAGTACAGCTATTGGTAAAGTATTTAAGTAATGTAAGAGATGAGTCATCACTTCCCAAATGGACTTCATTACACATGCAATTAATTATAGATATTGCTGCTAAGAGTACCTTGGGATGTCTGAGATTTAAAGCAAATGCTCCAATATTTAAGTACAGAATATTGTTCTGCTAGCAGCACCAGCAGATTTACTGTTGCCAGATACTATATTCCTGGACTAAAATTAATATATTTGTTTCTAATTTTGTGTCCAACTAATTCAGTACTGTTCCTGCAACCCTCAGATGAAACCTTCTTTTCAAAGTGTCTGCCTAGTTCTCGAGTGACCAAGCAACCATTACAATAAAGCAATCATCTTGAGGTATATTATCAGCATAAAAGGATATCTGTTTTGCCCTAAAAGAATTAGCCCTTGAACGCAATTGCTTACTTCAATAGCACTCCAATTGGCTTTTCAAGACCTCATCTCCTAGAGCAATTCAGTAAACCAAAGTGCATCTTGGCTTCACAACATGGGGAGAAGCTGAATAGCAGCAAATCAGTCCAAGGTTCCAGCCATCGGACCATTCCAGGCACTAAATAAGGCATCATCCAAACTGCTTACTTCCCCAAGAGGAGAAGTAATATGTAATATGTAATATTATATTTAGAACTTTTTTTTTTAAAAAAAAGGGATCTATAAGTAGGGGTGAGTGACAAAATATGAATAACAATGTAAATTCTGACCTTTACATACTATGACACATCCAACAACTTGCTCTACCAATCTCCTCAGGGCAAGCCAGCCATGTCTAATGACCAAGTAACCCCAATCACTTCCCTTCCAGCATCAAATTGCTCTCTTTATAGCTTTATAGCACCATTGTCTCTGACTGCGGTCCCCAGTTTTGGAAAGAACTCAAGTCAAGATTTCCCTGGTATCTACCCATCACCCCAAAACCGACGGGGGCTCCGAAAAAGTTATTGGCATCCTGCAACAATGCCTCCATTGTTTTGTTCACGACAGACAAAATGATTGGTCCAAATATATCTCTGTAGCTGAGTTCACCTTTAATAACTCTGAACATAGCTCTATGCAGACCACACCATTCTGCGCCAACTACGGGTTCCATCCCCGCTTGTTTCCACTCACTCCTTCTGATTCGCCGTTTCCACTTGCTGGTGATTTTCTCTTTTTAAGAATTTTTTTTTTAAAAAAATTAGTTTTAAATGTTAAAACATACAAACTACATACATACAACATAAAAACAGTGTCCTATGAAGGTGCACCCATCACCTGACAACATACATATATACCCCACCACCAATTGGAGGGTCTGTACTACATCTTTAATATTCTTCTAAGCTGGAACCTGCATTCTATTTACATATCAAAGAGTGATTCTAATTTATTGTTTATGGCTAGATCACAAATTCTACTTGTCATATAACCTCTCACCATTTCCCATCATTCCATCAGTTTTTTCAATTTATTTTCATTATACGTATTCATCCTTACCTCCATAATTTCAAAGCAAATGTGGTCCACCATGTACCGATACCAATTCTGTACCATTTTGCTGCTTCTTTCCAACCCAATACAATTACTGCTTGAGTGCTTTCCAATGCTGCTACTTTTATTTCTTTAAATTCTCTTAAGTCTCCCTTTTTTACCAGTACTTCCATTTCTTTTGTAATTGTCCAATTAATATTTAACATCCTGTTCATTTCATCTTGCACTACTTTCCATAATTTCTGTACTACTGAGCACTCCCAAATATGCATAAAGACTCCTCTCTCTTGGCATCCATGCCAACAGGTGCCTTTCCCCTTCTTTTGAAAATATGCAAGTTGTGTTGGTGTATAATACCACTTATGTAAAATTTTCCTTCTCATTTCTCTAACTCTTGTGTTCTTTATTTTCTATATATTTTCAACTTTATCCTTCATCTCTCTTTCGTCTATTTGTACTTCATTTTGCCACCATCTAGTTAATCCTTTTATCACACTCTCTTCCACCTGTGATAACATTCTGTATATATTACTTGCTTGTGCTTTTATATCATCCCATTTTTCTTTTAATATTTTTTCTAGTTGAGTTTCTTCTCTTAATGATGCTTCTTTATTCTCCCTTTCGTTCAATTGTTTGCTTATTGCGTTTATCTGAAACCATCTCTGTTGGCCCAGCCACCTTTCTAAACAAATTCTACTAACTCTTCCATCCTTCTCATATAACTGTTCTATTCTGGTTATCCCTTTATCATTCAATTTCTTTATAATTTTATTTAAATTAGTTTCATTATCTCTATTTAATACATAAAAAGTTGACAGCTTTGATCTCTTTATTCCCATTTTCCCCTGCCATTTTGACCAAGTTTCTATAGTCCCCTTCAAAGGGTCCATTAATTTATCAATTTCCTTTTTATTCCATTTTATAAATAACAGCTCTCTATTATTAATTTTATTAATCTCTTTTTCCAATCTAACCCATTTATTATTTTCTAATATCTGCAGCTCCATTAATCTTTCAATTTGAAATGCGTCTCTATATATAGCTCCAAGCTAGGGCTTCCCCATCCTCCATCTTTTTTATTAGCAATCAGCCATCTTTTCCTTATTCTAGGTCTTTTATTCTCTTCTATCCAATAATTTAATTTACTATCCCATTCCCTCAATTTTACATCTGAAAAGGTACCTGGTAAGACCTGAAATAAATACATCATTTTTGGGATAATCATCATTTTAAGTGCTCTTATCTTTGCTATCCTTCTCATTTTTTTTATTTTTCCAACTCTTCATCTGTTTTAACATTTTCTTCCAGATCAGGTTATAATTGAGTTTCACTATTTTATTTGTATTTTTTAATAACCATACTCCCAAATATTTCATTTTTTTGCACCCTAATTTCAATCCTGATACCTTTCTAATCTCAATTTGCTCTTTAGGACCTGTATTCAAACAAATTATCTCTGATTTTTCCATATTAACTGATAGTCCAGACTGTTGTTTAAATTCCTGTAATATAATCATTATTTTTTTAATCATTTCAATCGGAGTCTCAGTTAATATAATAGCATCATCTGCAAAAAGATTTAATTTTAATTCTAATTTACCAATTTGGTATCCTCTCCAACTTTTCCCCCTTCTTATCTTATTGGCTAGCACCTCTATTGCCATTGCAAATAACATTGGAGATAATGGGCAAACCTGTTTAGTGTCATTTTGAATTTTAACTTTTTCCGTTCTATATCCATTAACTCTAATATAGGCTTTATTTGCTTTATATATTCCTTTTATAGTTTCACAAAACTTTTCTCATTACATAACTGATATAAATAATTATGATTAACTTTATCAAAAGCTTTATACACATCTAATTTTAAGATTCCCAATTTCCTTTTAGTGGCAGTAGCATGGTGTTACAAATTAACAACATTCCTTATTGGTTCATATATTTTCCTTCCTTTTACAAATCCATATTGATCTTCTCCAATTATCTTCTGTAAGATATTCTCAATCCTATTAGCTAATATCTTCATAAATATTTTATAATCCTGATTAAGCAAACTGATAGGATGATAGGAACCTGGATCTCTCAAACCACGATCTGGTTTCGGGATAGTTATAATCTCTGAGGTCTTCCATGTCTGTGGAATATTAAAAGTTTGAAATACAATATTAAACAGCTTTCCCAAATGCGGTATTAATTCATTCATAAAAGTCTTATAATATTCTCCTGTAAATCCATCTGGACCTGGTGCCTTGGCAGGTTTTAACCCTTTAATAACTCTAATTATTTCATCATTTGTTATTTCTGCATTCAGTATTTGCTTATCCTCTTCAGTTAATTTTTCTTCAACTTCTATAACTCCCACCTTCACTTGCTCCTCTTTATATAAATTCTCATAATACTTTTTCATTATTTTTTCCAATTGAACATTACTGTATTTTATTTCACCATCAGTGTCTCTTAAAGCTGATATACAAGATTTCTCCTTTCTTTTCTTCAAATAGCGCACCATTTGTTTCATTGATTTCATCCCACATCCCATAATTCTTTGTTTTATAACTATCCTCATATTATTCCATTGTAACTCTTCAAAGAGTTTCAATTGTTTTTTCTTAATTTTCAATCGATTATTCGATTCCCTATTTCTTGTTACTCTTAATTTCTCTTGTATTATGTCTATTTCTCTTATCTTCCTCTCCCTCTATTTTCCCCATCTCTTTTTAATATAAGTTTCTGCACTAATGCATTGTCCTCTCATAAAAGCTTTCTACGCATCCCATACCATTGTTTGCTGAATTTCTCCTGTATCATTTATACTAAAATACTCACATAATTCTTTTTGCAATTTAAGTTTATCATCTTCATTTGCAGAGACAACCGGGTTATATCTCCAAATTCTTTTATTTCTATCTAAACCCATTTCCACTACTGCTAATAGTGGGGCATGGTCTGATAATCAAATACTTTTTATTTCTATCTTCTTAAGATGTATATTTCCCACTTTATTCATTAATATATAATCTATACAACTAAATTTATTATGTCTTGCTGAATAATATGTACTTCTATTTGGTAAATTTACATGGAGGTCCACCATATTAAGTTTGCTTAAATGCAACATTTTTTATTCCCTTTTCCTGCTGTTAATTGGATATTAAAATCCCCTGCCAAAAACACTGTGCCCTGCCCAAAATTATCTAATTTCCTTTTAGTATTTAATATAAATTGTTTTGGATTCACATTTGGAGCATAGATTACTGCAAATGTTACCTTGTTTTGATCCATTTCCCCTTTAACAAATAATGTTCTCCCATCTTTATCCCTTTGAATTTGAATTTCTTCAAAAGGGACTCTTTGATGAATTAGCAAAGCTACACTCCTACTTTTTGTATTTCCCCACGATTCATATATCCAATTCCAATTATTATCATTTATAAGTTTATCTTTCCCACCACGTCTTTTATGTGTTTCTGTTAATAACAGAAAATCCACCTTGTTATCCCTTGTCAATTTCAAAACTCTGTGTCATTTCAACGGTGAAGCCATATCATTTACATTCATAGTCATTATAACCCTTTCACTCATTGTAGATGCTTTCATTTTTTTTCTCCCCATTCTTGCAGTTCCAGACTTATTTAAAAAGCTTTTAAATAATCTACAGACTCCCCCCCCCTCTGTGCCTCCACCCATGTGCTTTCCCTAAAGGGAAATAACAAGGCTAACCCTTGTCTTGATTTGGAGACACTCATAGGATTGCTTATCCAACTTCGCCCGCCCTCTTTATCCACTTTTAAAAGAAAAAAGAAAAACCCCTTCCCCCTCCTCTTCACTTCCCTTTAACAGAAAAGAAAGAAAGAATGGAAGAAACTTTACATTACAGAAATTATGTAATACCAAACATTAGCATTTCAGCATATATTATTTCTTTTTCGGGCGTGTCACTCTGCCTTCTGTCTTATCTTCTCTCCGTAGGACTGAAATCTGATCCTGCAAAACAGCAATCTTGGCTAATTTATCTTGCTCCTCCAGAGGGGGTTTCTCAAAGATCACTCTTTCACTTGAACCTGCAGATGTTTCCAGTTCTCCCTCCCGAGCTGCCATGGAAAAACTTGCTTCTTGCTCCCAAGCAATTCCAAGCTGCTGCAACATATCCTTGCCTTCTAAGAGATTCCGTGCCCGAAGAACCTTCTCTCCTTTGAAGACTATTATAACAGCAGGGAAGCTCCAGGTGAATCTGACTCCATTTTGGAACAAAAGGCTTGAAATTGGTCTCAGCTGGTTCCTGGCTTGCAAAGTATGTGCAGAGAGATCCTTTAAAACCCGGATCAGATTTCCTCCTTGGTTGAGATTTGGAATGGCTCTTAACTCTCTATATAATTCAGCAGCTCTTCTTTCAGATATGAATGCAATAATAACATCTCTTTGCCTTCCGACCAAAGCTCCAGTGGGCTCTCTCAAATTCCTGTATTTCAACTTTTATATTATTTTTTGAAGCCACTGAAGAACTGCCTGGGTCAATCTTTTACGTTCTGCAAAATTTTGTTTAAACCCACGTAAACGTAAGTTTTCTTCTTCTTTGCCTATCTTACAAATTGTTAATTCGAAGATCCTGCTGCTTTTTAAAATCTGCCAACTTTTCACCTTGAATTTTCTGATTAGTTTCTAGCTGATCAATCTTTTCACCTTGGTCTTTTGTCTGCATTTTAAGCTGCTTAATTCCAGCAGTCACATCTGCTATGGCTGATTGCATTTCTTTAAATTGTTCACCCATCAATCCAAATAACATTAAAAGTTTATCCATTTTCTTCCCCAGCTCGACAGAGCACGCCATCTTTCCCTTGTTTAACTCATGGTTTTAAATTGAAGATACCAAACCTCTCCACCTCTTCCAGGCTGTGCTCACCACGTTTTTAAATTCTCTTTTGGTTTATCTTCCCTTCAATCAACTTTCCTTTTTATTTGAGAGGTTTATCAGGGGTTAAAATTACTTTTCCAACTCACATTTAGAGAGTGCCCTGTGGAAGCGTCTAATCCCTTTGGCGACGCATGTGCAATCCCGCTGATGATTTTCTCAATGAGTTACGTGCCATTCACCAACTTGTCCAACATTCCTTAACTCAAGCCAAAGAAGACTACAAATGCTTTGCTGACCGTTCCCGCAGAGACACATTGACTGTTGGCGACCAAGTTTGGCTTTCTACCAAATACCTTTCTTCTGAACCTCACTGCAAGCTGGATCAACGTTTCATTGGCCCTTTCCCTGTTGAAAAGGTCATCAATCCTGTCACATACAGTTTGACCCTACCTTCTTCCATGTGGGTGCATCCCGTTTTTCATCGCTCACTATTGCTTCCAGTCTCCCCTGACTCTCCACTTCGGGCCCCAGTCTCTGGCCCTGCCAGTCCTGCTCCCTCCCATCCGGACGCCGCCCTTCGCATTCCACTATGACGTTTGGACATTACTAGCATCTGGGACTCTCGTTGGCTCAACGACCATTTCCAATACCAGGTGGAATGGTCCGGAGGTGGGCCTGACACCACTATTTGGATGGATGCCCATGACTTTGATGCTCCTGCTTTGATTGCTAACTTTCATGTTCATTTCCCTGATAAAGCTAACCCTAATTTTCCTCCAGGGGAGGGGAGGGACCCTTAGGAGGGGAATGGTGTTGTACATACTCCTGGTGAGTTGGAAGATGATGAAGAGCTTGAGGATTCTGATACAGATAGTGTTTATGAATTAGAGTCTCCGGAGTGGGGCAGCATACAAATCCAATAAATAAATAAATAAATAAATAAGTGAGTGAGTGAGTGAGTGAGTGAATGAATGAATGAATGAATAAATAAATAAATAAATAAATAGTGGTAGGCCCTGGGTTACAGGTATTAGAACAGGTGGGAGGCCAGCCACAGGATGTTGCTATGAATCCAGAATCTAGTGAGGAATAGACAAACATTCGTTGGGTTAATTCTCAATTCAGAAGGGTCCAAAAATGCAAGGAACAGGTGTTAGGAAAAAGATATTGTGTTAGGAAAAAGATATTAAGGGGAGGAATGGATTAAATACCGGAGTGATGTATTCGGTATGTCAGTGGGCCAGTGGGGAAGAAGGGTGGAGTTTCAATGTTGTAGTTCTAAAATAAAATGTGCTTCAGTTTGGCTGTGGAGCGAGTAAGTTTATTCTGTGTTATATTGCAGTCATTCCTGCTGTTTTTGAATCATGCTGTAAATACATGAATTCTAGGAGATGGGAGGAGGTATGAAGGAATGTATGTGGAATGTAATTAAGAGAGATAACAGGAGAAAGGAATGTGCCAGTCTGTATTGCATTTTTGAATATGGAAGTGAAGAGAATAAAAATGGAGTTTCCTTGTTTATGAAATACTGCATTCAGTAAGCGTTATTTTTAATAACTAAAGTTCTACCAGAAACCAGAACAATAATCAACAAAAAACAAGTAGTGGGCTGGGTGATTGACAGACAATTTAAAGGTCTTTCGTCTTTCTGGGAATTAATTAGTTGTGGTCCCTCCAATCTCTTTGTGATCTCTCTATTTTCTTTCGCCTTTAATGTAAAAAGTTTTTTTTTAGAAAATACCTGGGGTCACTCGATCTCTGAAAAGTTTTCAATTCTTTTTCCGATATATCTTATTTTTTCTGATCTACTTTCAACCACTCTTCGTCTTCCTGCTGTGCGGCTGCAGTTGCTTTGGCCAGCTGCCGAAACACTGGTTCTTTTCAGAAGACGTTTTTGGGGTTTATTCCTCACCCCCCCAAGGCAGTGGCGGGTTGCCTTGTGGGCTACAGATACTCCCCTTCAACGATCGGGACCCTCCGAGCCCGATCGCACCAAAAAAGCAGTACTTCAAATGAAAAAAAGAAAGTGTACGAGCGGAGGCCCGCTTTTCCACCTCCTAGCGCAAATGCGTCACCACTGGAAGCCCGGATAATCATTATTTTTCTATATAAGATGTGTTTGATGTATGATTTGTATAATCCAAAATATGATGTAATACTGAAATACGTTTGGTGATTATTGATATTATTAGAAGAATATTAGAAGTTAGAATGAATAATTATTATGATTTTGAGATTTTAACATAAATTGGCAATTACTAGTTTGATTTTTTATTGGGAATTTAGAATTGATAGATATAAAGAAAATAAAATGATGAGTAAAGATATTAAGGAACAGGAGGAAGCAACATGGCCTATAATTAAGAGTCAATGAGATATAACAACTATCTTGTAAAGTTTAGCTATAAAGTTTAGTTGATTTGGAATAAAATTTGAACTAATTGGTGTTGTCCCAGGAGATAAAACTAGGTTAAGGAGAAGTAGCATTAGATTGGTAACATACTTAGACCAAGAAGTTATACATATAGAAATTATATAAAATAATAGTTTTAGAAAATGCACCATCAGTTTAAAAGTTGGGAATATATTTTCAGTCTATTAAATACAAGATGAATTAGGATGAGGCATTCAGGGAAATGTTAAGAGGGAAGAAGAGGAAATAGAAAGGAGAGAGGAGTGGAAAAAAGTAGATGGGAGAGAGAAGGAGAAAGAAGGAAGAGAGAGGCAGAGATAGAAGGAGGGGAGTATAATAGAAAGAAGGAAAACAGACTGATGAATAGGAGTAGAATGTAGGTGCAAAGTAAGGTACTGTATAGTGTATTTTTGACTGACTGAATTAAAATATATAAATATACATGCTATTGTTATAATTAGTGATGGGCGAACCCAACGAAATTTGGGTTCGGCGAGTTTGGCTGAACTTTGCCGTGAAGTTCGGGTGAGTTCACCAAACCCGAACCCAAACTCTGAACTCTTCTGGAAATAAAGCCACACACCAGGAATGAGTCTCCATGACATCAAAGCCCCACCCCCCAGAATCCCAGCATGGGATTCCCCATCTCCTTTTGCTTGCAGTGCTGCTGCAACGTCCTTTTCCGTAAAAATTAAAAAAAACCCACAAATTTTTCCATGAAAATACACCTGGATATCTCAGCTTTTCAAAAGGTGACAGTTCTGGGAGGGAACATGCATTTAGGTTCCATGGAACCAACTCTGCAAAAAATAATCTTTTTGCCTAGCCAGGTGCACAGTACAACAATTGACTGGATTAGAACTCGGGACACACACAGATTTTTGCATGAAAATACACCTGGATATCTCAGATTTTCAAAAGGTGACATATCTTGGAAGGAACATGCATTTAGGCTCTCAGAAAACATCTGTGGAAAAAATAATTTTATTGAACACAAACTTTATTCGAACTCAAATTATACACAAACTTTTCCAATAAAAATAAACCTGACTATATACATACATAAGATGGGGGGGGAGTGGTGGTGGTGGTGGTAGCAATGCTCTAACCACTCACTCAGGTATGCGCCATCAAATCCGATGGTGGTGGATGTGTGTGATGATGGAATAGGTTTTCCCACATTGTAAGCCAGGCTGCCCTGAATCAAGGCAATGTTTTCAGCAACAGGTCTCTCCTCATCACCTTCCTCCTCCTACTCTGCTTCCTCCTCTGCCACATCCTCTGGCATGGCCTGAAGGGTTTTTTTCCAGTAGGTAAAGGATGGGGATGGTAGCACTGACGATGGCCTTATCAGTGCTGACCATATCAGTGGCATACTGGAAGCACTGCAGCACGACACAAATGTCCCTCATGAAGGCCCACTCATTGATGGTAAAGTGCTGTTGGTCTGCACTTCTTCTCACCCAGGTGTTTTGAAGATGGAACTCCACTATTGCCTGCTGTTGCTCACACACCCTTTCAAGAATATGCAGCATGGAATTCCACCTGGTTGGCAAATCGCAGATGAGGCGGTGGGTGGGAAGGCCAAAGTTCTTCTGCAGGGAAGGTAGGTGAGCAGCAGCAGGGTGGGAATAGCGAAAGTGCGCGCACACCACATGCACTTTATTCAGCAGCACCGACATGTCCGGATAATTGGCTAGGAACTTCTGCACCACCAGGTTGAGCACATGCACCAGGCAAGGGATGTGTGTCAACCCTGCTCGGCCCAAGGTTGCCACAAGGTTCCGCCCATTGTCACACACCACCTTCCCTGGCTTCAGGTTCAGCGGCAGCTTGTTGTTGGGGAGGCAGTGGCAGGGGCCGAGGCAGCCATAGCAGAAGAGGAAGACCCAGGCATTTGAATACTTTGAAGGTATTTTTGCCACCGAAGCTCATGTATTGTATTCAGTTGCCTGGTCATGCAGGTGGTGCTGAGATTATTAATACCTCTCCCTCGCTTCAGGGACTAGTGGCAGAGCGTGCAAATTACCTTTGTCTTGTCATCTGTAAGCTGCTTGAAAAAATACCAAGCTGGTGAGATTCTTTGTGGCACATGTGGCATTCTTGGTCCCTGGCCATGGTGGGCAGTAGTACCAGCAGACTGAGTCCTGAGGGTTTGCACCCTTCTCCCTGTTCTGCTGGCTGCCTGGTACTGTGGGACCACCACAGCCTCTTCCTCCTCTGAACTCTGCTGGCCTTCAGTCCATGTGGGATCTAGCACCTCGTCATCACCCCTGGCATCTTCTTCCACCCACTCCTCCCCGCTAGCCTCCCTCTCAGCCTCAACACTGCGGTAAGCATCAGGAGCGGGGATTTGGGTCTCATCACCCTCCATCGTGGTCTTCCCTGATGATGCCCTGTACACATCCTCATTCTCTGGCAGAAGCCCAAGTTCTGCAACTGTGGATGTGGCAGGTGGATGGCCCATGGCATTCCAGTTACAAGTGTCATTGAACAGCATTAAAGACTCTGCTGCTTCTGGATGACACGGCCTTGCTGCTTTGGAGGGGGGTGATGACGGGGGTGCTGAACACGCAGATGATTGGAGTGTGTAGAAGACAATACCAAAGAAAAGGTAGCGCTGCATGCCATATTATTATTATTATTATTATTATTATTATTATTATTATTATTATTATTATTATGTCAATACAACACAGCAAACGAGATCACTATGCGGGATTTCTTATTTCATTACTGTTCTGTCTGGGTGCCCCCAGACTTCAACACCAACTGGAAAAAGCAGCCAGACACGCTGGTAAAAGCAAAAGCACTTTATAGTTTGAAAAATAAACACAGAGAAAAACTTGTTCTTCCCAACAGGCAGGCTATGAGGCTTCACAGCAAAGTCCTGACGGCCAGACAATACAGCAGACCTTGCTGGCACACACACCACTGTAGAGAATAAGCCCCCACGCCTTTTCCCCCAAGGTTTCAGCCTTCAAGGCCACAAGCCAGAATCAGAGACGCCAAAGATCACAGCCAGGTCCCAGGACTCCCAAAGATAATACTCCACAATACAGGAAGGGTGGGTCTGCCTTTTCAGCCTTTCTGGGGAGAACCACACCCAAACCCAGCTGTTACCTATTTAGGACTGGAAGTACCTGGCTAATTGTCCCCTTCGTTGTGCTGCTCTTCTCTGCCTGTGATCGATGATGGCTTGAGCATTTTCATCTAAGGACTCCAGGCTGCTTGCTGGGGAGAGCTCCACCCCGGGGGATTCTGGCTGTTCTCCCTCTCCCTTGGCCTGATATTCCTCCTCCCCTTCTGCCTGGGCCTCCTCCTCCTCCTCCTGTTCCTCATCCTCCCCCTCTGAGCAGGGAGCCGGCAGAGGTTCAGCCGTTCCCTGAGGAGCCTCAGACGGAATCACAACACCATCCCCCCTTGGAAGGTCCCTCCCCACCTGCCAGCAGAGAGGATGTGGTTTCTGGGGATACCGGGCGTGAAAATCTCGAATAAGGTCGGGAGCGTCCAACAACGCAGCTTCCACCCAGGAGCAATCATCAGGGTCCCCCTCCACCCATTGCACCTTGTATTGGAAGCAATCGTCCACCCAACGGGAATCCAGAATGGCGTGCACCATAGCATCAGGGAGGTGGTCACAAACACACAGGGCAGGAAACACGGGAACGTTGGGATGGAGCGGACAATCGGGAGGGACAGGGACTAACAGCGAACGGTGAAACACAGGGTGAACCCGCAAGTTGGCCGGCAGGGTGAGCTGGTAGGCCACCGGATTGATCACCCGTTCAACGGGAAAAGGGCCCAGGAACCGGGGATCTAATTTGTGTCTGGGTAATTCAGAGGCTATGTATTTCGTGGACAGCCACACCTGATCCCCCACCACCAAGGGGGGCACATCCCGTCTGGAGCGGTCAGCCACTCTCTTGTAGTCCTCCTTGGCCTTATTCAGGTACCTTTTGACCATCTCGTGGACCGCCTGCAGCTCCAAGAGGAAGTCCTCGGCAGCAGGCACCGGGGAATCGAGGAGGGTCAAGGGAAAGAAGCGAGGATGGAAGCCATAATTGGCGAAAAAGGGTGTGAGTCGGGTCGAGGAGTGGCGGGAGTTGTTAAACGCAAACTCCGCTACAGGGAGGAACCTGGACCGATCAGTCTGGCGATCCACCACTACACACCTCAGGTATTGCTCCAGTATCCCTATGACCTTTTCTGTGCCTCCATCGGTCTGGGGGTGCTGCGTCGATGCGAGGCACACGGACACCTTCAGGGCCGACATCAATTCCCGCCAAAACCGGGCTGTGAATTGTGCTCCCCTGTCAGAGACCACCCGATCTGGAAGCCCATGTAACCTAAACACGTGGCTGATAAACATTTGGGCCGTGAGGTGGGCAGTGGGCACCCTAGTGCAAGGTACAAAATGGACCATCTTGGTGAGCATGTCCATCACCACCATGACTACCGTGAAGCGAGCAGAGGAAGGCAAATGAGTTACAAAGTCAATGGACACGGCACCCCAGGGTCTCTCAGGCGTGGGCAAAGGTTGCAGTAATCCTGGCGGGGCTCCAGTCATCCCCTTGGCCGTACGACACCGGACACAGGTGGCCACATAGGAACGCACATCATCTTGGATGCATGGCCACCAGAATGTCCGAGAGACCAGCTCCAATGTTTTGAACAGGCCAAAATGCCCTGCCACTGGACAGTCATGACACTGGGTCATAATCAACCCTCTCACTGGGCCAGCGGGAACATACAGCTGCCCCCGGTACCAAAGCAGACCGTCTTGAAATGTCCAGGGGGAATTGGGTGTTAACTCCCGCACCCTCTGCGCTACAAACCCATCCTCCCACTGCGCCTCCCGTAAACGGCGACGCAAGTCCACTGGGTCCTGAGTCGCAGCCAAAGCTGCAGGGGGTAGAACTGTCTGCAAAGGAGCCGGTTCCTTCGGGTGCGTGTACTCCGGCTTGCGCGACAAGGCGTCTGCTCGAGGGTTCTGGGCGCTGGGAGTGTACCTCATGCGGAAATTGAACCGCGCGAAAAAGAAGGACCAGCGGATCTGTCTCTGGTTCAATTTCCGAGCCGTCTGCAGATACTCAAGGTTCCGGTGGTCCGTCCGTACCTCGATTTGGTGACGGGCCCCCTCCAGGTAATGCCGCCAATGCTCAAAGGCGGCCTTCACCGCTAAGAGTTCCTTCTCCCAAATAGTATAATTCCTTTCCGAGGGAGACAATTTCCGGGAGAAGTAGGCACACGGAAACAGCATGTCACCGGGACAATGGGCTTGGAGGAGCACTGCGCCAACCTCTACATCTGAGGCATCTGTTTCCAACACAAACGGCCGAGCGGGATCAGGATGGCGCAGAAGCGGTTCCGCCATGAACGCCGCTTTCAGGGCATCAAAAGCCTGCTGTTCCGCCTCCCCCCAACCAAACAGGACTTGTTTTTGTAACAACCGAGTCAAGGGCGTGGTTAACGTGGCATACCCCGGAACAAAAGCCCGATAGTAGTTCGCAAACCCCAAAAGACATTGTACGTCTTTCACCCGTCGTGGAGGTTGCCAAGACTGAAGTGCGGCCACTTTGCCCGGGTCCATGGAAATGCCACCTGGAGACAAAATGTGCCCAAGGAATTCTACGGTAGTCTGGAAGAATTGGCACTTCTCCAGCTTGGCATACAAATGCTGCTCCCGCAACCGGAGCAGGACCTGGCACAAATGGTCCAAATGCAAGGCATGGTTCGGGGAATGCACTAAAATGTCATCAAGGTAAATCACCACGAAATGGTCCAACATGTCCCGGAACATGTCATTCATCAGATGTTGAAACACGGCCGGGGCGTTGGTGAGGCCAAATGGCATCACGGTATATTCAAAGTGGCCGTAACGCGTGCCAAACGCTGCCTTCCACTCATCCCCGGGCCGCATCTGGACCAAATTGTACGCATTGCGCAAATCAATTTTGGTGAACACCGTTGCCGTCCGCAACCGGTCCATGAGTTCAGGGATCAAGGGCAAGGGGTACCTATTCCGCACCGTGATGGCGTTAAGGCGCCTATAGTCACAGCAGAGGCGAAGATCACCCGTTTTCTTTTTCACGAACAAAACAGGGGCAGACAAAGGGGACTTGGATGGCTGAATAAATCCGTTGGCCAAATTCTTCTCAACAAACTCCTTGAGAGCCACAAGCTCCGGCTCTGACATGGAGTACAAACGACCAGCCGGGAGCTTGACGTCAGGGAGCAGGTCTATGGCACAGTCGTACATCCGATGCGGTAGTAGCCGATCCGCCTCCTTCTCGTTAAACACATCGGCGAACTCCTCGAGGCAATGGGGTAACTGGATCACGGGAACTACTGGGCCGTGGGCTGCACACACATGTCGGTGGTGGTCCACACACTGCAAACTGGAGAATGTGACCAGGTTCTGGGACCACACCACATCCGGGTCATGCGCGCGCAGCCACGACAACCCCAGCACGAGGGGAAAATGAAGCCCCTTGGTAACATAAAACTGCAGGGCCTCCTCATGAGTTCCGATGCACATCCGCACCGGCAGGGTCTGGAAACGGATGGGACCATCCAGCAATTTCCGCCCATCGATGGTCTCCACAGTTAACGGTGGGATGACAGGACAAAGGGGCAAGTTTTCTTCTTTGGTCAAGTGGAATGTTAACAGTGGCATAACAACCAAAAATATAGATGTTTTGAACATCAGGCTTCTTACCATGAAGCAAGTAATAAGGAGTCTCTTGTATTGCGCTACTCCATGTTCTGTTAACAATGTATTTAGCATACCTTAATGCTTTGCCCCAATATGAAAAGTCCATTCCTGCATCCTCAAGAAGACAACGAAACATTGTCTGCAGAACACCGTTCCTTCGTTCAGACACACCGTTATGTGCAGGTGAGTGAGGAGGAGAGGTCTGTTGATGTATTCCATTCCTTTTCATCCATCCAAGGAACTGTTGGGACGTGAATTCGCCTCCACAATCATTTTGAATTCACTTGATCCAGACATCGTATTGGGTAAGTACCTCTGCAGCAAAGTCTCTAAAGACCTGAAACGCCTCAGATTTCTGTTTCATCAGGAAGACAAAACTATAACGTGAGTAACTGTCAACAACAGTTAAGAAATACTTACAGTTACCTTTAGTAGGCCGAAATGGACCGACAACGTCAGTGTGGACCAATTCAAAAATGCGTGAGGCCAATCGAAGGGCAAATTTGGCTACTGGAGCAGCCCTAGATTTTGCTGTGTTACACACTTTGCAGTCTAGATGAACTTTGCAAGCACCATCAACTTTGAAACCATCAACAAACTCAGGCATCTTTGCTAAAACGGGGTAAGAAGCATGCCCCAAGCGACGGTGCCATCTGTGAACACACCTGGAATGAAAAGATTTGTTTGTTAATACAGGTTTAACATTTGTAACAGCATTAGGAACCTCGGAGACTTCATTGGCTTTAGGAGCCTCTGAATCTATAGTGGCACCAGGTTTTCTCTCTGGACCTGTGCTTTCGCCCTTTGGAACTTTTATACTTACATCACCCTTAGGTGGAGGTTTAGGTTTTAAGTAATAAACTCCTCTAATAGGAATACCAGTGGCAAGGATTTTGCCATCCTTCATAATGTAAGCTTCTGAAAGTTCATGGGTTACTACAGTTCCTAATTCTTCATTCAGGCGATACACGCTGAGAATGTTGTTCTTGGCACTTGGAACATAGAAAACATGTGAGATGTGGCAATGCAGTTCTTTGACGTAGACTTTTCCTTCTCCTTCCACTTTGCAAAGGTATTCTGCAACTCCAATCACCTCTTTGACATCTGTCTGGTGGAGCTCAGTGAAGAATCCCTTCTGGTATGCGATTTGCACGGCTGCTCCGCTGTCTAGTGTCCATAAATGACATATGTCGTAGAGTGGACTCTTGTCAGGAACAGTGTTGAGGAGGAGAGTGTTAACATAAACACGTTTCTCACCTTTGGAGTCTTTGGGAGTTGACTTGGCAGCTCCGGAACTCTTTCCTCTGGATCCTTTCTTCTGGACTCCCTTGGGTTGAGTTGGATATGTGGGAGAATCAGATTCGCCAGATTGAACACTTTGCAAATCGCTAGACTTATGAGTGTCATCTCTCTTGGATTGCTTCTGGCGTGTGTATCTCGGTGTGCTAGCTTTCTGTTGACTGCTCTTGGCCAAACTAGGTTTATATGTAGCTGACATTGGTCTGAACCTTGTGTGCAGCAATTGTTCTTCTTCAATGAGCATGTTACAGAGTCTCTGTGTAGTTCTAAGGGCCAATGGGAAGCTGCTAAATCTGAAAACTGCCTCCTTCCATTCAGGGCCGAGAGAATTTATGATAGCAGCATTGACTTGCAAGAAGTCCATGTGGTATCCTCTCTCCTCTAAGTCCTTATGCATTGATAACATCTTGGACAAGTGTGGAGCAATTTCATCCCCAGACTTAAGTTTGGCACTGTGGAATTGGGATAACAGAAGGAAGTTGCCTTCTTCTGAAACTGGCCTGAACATGCCGTCCAATGACTCTAATAGCTCAGCAGAAGTAATGTCAGGTGAGTACCTGGCTGATAGTTCTGAGTCAATACTTATAAGAATGAGGAGCGTTGCTTTGATATCAGCTTCTCTTTCTTCTTCAGTCCAGCACCTTACTGGAGGATTCAGAGAGATCTGATCTATCTGATGTGCCAGTAGGAGCAATCTCATCTTATGGAGCCAAATCTTATAATTCTGCCCATTCTCTTTCAACATGGACTCACCTTTCAGGATTGATGAGGTGATTGCTTGCCTTGTAGATGCAGCTGGCATGGCTGCTTATGGTTGCTGCGGTTGGGCCACAGTACCCAGTGGCATGGCTAAAGGCTGAGAAGGCTGGGCTGGTGGCAGATGAGGAGTCAGGACTGGTGGTCTCTGTTGTGGTACAGAGATAGCTGAAGCTTGAGGAGGTCCATCCCGTTGCATTTGTGCAGCCTGAAATGACTAAACATCTCATGAGCTTTAGTTTCAGAAAATGCCTTTGCTTTGTGGTCATACCATTCACTAGAGGCCGCTGCTGCGTTATCTACTGCTGTGGGCAAGCTTACTCCCCCTCTTGCAGCTGCTGTGGGCTTTTCAACCCCCCTCTTTGCTTCTAACAAAGAATCTTCTCTTTGCAATGCAGCGGCAGGAAAATAATGGGAAATTACTGACGCATGCCCAGTGTTAATTGGGTCACATACAGATGTTTAGGACGTAGCTTGGCTGTACTGCGCATGACTGCCTTCGGCTGGACAAGACAATAGAATTCCATCGCTATCAGCTTCTTTGCATTGCGCATGCGTAAGGTTTGCCAGAGACATACATTCCATCTGTTCAGTTATCAACTTAAACTGCAATTTCTTTAATTCCCTTAACTCCTTTCTGGATTCAGTAACTTGCTGCAGATAGCATACATATGAATCTTGCTGCTGTACTGTTTTCCCACCTGGTTGATTATCAAGATGAATACAGAATGACTCTAAATCCCGAATTTCACACTGAAGCTTCTCAATCATTCCCTCAATTCTGTCCAGATTTGAGTTGGTTCCCTTGCTTCTGCTAGAAGTCTGGGAGACCTGATCATCAACATGCTTTGTCTTAGCGCTAGCTTTAGAAGGCAAAGTTGATGACTGGAAGCTTTGGCTTTGGGAGGGGACTAGGGTTTCATCTTCAACCTCTTCGTCACTTGGCTGGGTAGAAGTAATGTCTATGGGAACCCCAAGGACTGTTTTTACTTCATCTTCCCCCTTCTCAATCAGATAAGCATAACTTACGATTTGTTGAGAATCGCCAGCTTCAGAGGCTTCCAGCATTCGCTGCTGAGACATGATGAGATTTCGTTTCTCTTCCGAAGCGTGAATGAGATGTTTGAGGTCAGCTAGCTGCCCTTCTGAAATTCCATCGATGTAGCTCTGAGAGAGAATAGGATTCTTTCTCCTTTTTGCTGGCATCAGGGTACGCCCAGTGAGTGCTTACTAGGCGTAAGCGCTTGTTGCTTTAATAGCGAGCCAAACTCTCGGTACCATGTCGGAAGAGGATCTTACCGGCAGAGGACTCAGTCTGTTAAAACTGAAGTAAGGCTTTCCGGAGGTCGATGGATATTAAAGCACAAGCATTCATATTAAAATGAATCAAACTTTTTATTGTAAAAGTAGAAAAAATAAGTTTTAGCCGGAGAGGCTTAAACGTGCGTCTTACATCTTTAATAGAGAAAGACAAGATGACTGCTAATAGCTTCTCTTCCTGCTAGGAGGAGGAAGTGAGCAAAGCAGGGTTACATCATAAAGAGGGAGGAGCTACATTAACAAACAGAGTAAACCATTTAACTACAGGTTGTTTCTTAATGTCTTTGGAGGCTGTCAATCCACAGCGTGACATGGGGGAGATGTCTCAATTCCCCCTTGCCTGACATCAGAGGTTAGTCTTAAGGAGTTTGCAAAAGACAAGGAGGGTGGGAGCAATCCTAATCTCTGGGGGGAGCTGGTTCCAGAGGGTTGGGGCCACCACAGAGAAGGCTCTTCCCCTGGGTCCCGCCAGATGACATTGTTTAGTCAACGGAACCCGGAGAAGGCCAACTCTGTGGAACCTAACCGGTTGCTGGGATTCGTGTGGCAGAAGGCGGTCTCGGAGATATTCTGGTCCAATGCAATGAAGGGTTTTATAGGTCATAACCAACACTTTGAATTGTGACTGGAAACTGATCAGCAATCAATGTAGACTGCGGAGTGTTGGTGTAACATGGACATACCTAGGGAAGCCCATGATTGCTCTTGCAGCTGCCTTTTGCACGATCTGAAGTTTCTGAACACTCTTCAAAGGTAGCCCTATGTAGAGAGCGTTACAGTAGTCGAAACTCAAGGTGATGAGGGCATGAGTGATTGTGAGCAATGACTCCCGGTCCAGATTTATTTATTTATTTATTTATTTATTTATTTATTTATTTATTTATTTATTTTTTAGATTTGTATGCCGCCCCTCTCCGCAGACTCGGGGCGGCTCACAACAAAGTGAAACAATTTACAACAAATCTAAATTACAGTTTAAAAATATTTTAAAAACCCCATTTTCTAAACAAACATACAGACAGACATACCATTCATAAATTGTATATGCCTGGGGGAGATGTCTCAGTTCCCCCATGCCTGACGACAAAGGTGGGTCTTAAGGAGCTTACGAAAGGCAAGGAGAGTAGGGGCAGTTCTAATCTCCGGGGGGAGTTGGTTCCAGAGGGTTGGGGCCACCACAGAGAAGGCTCTTCCCCTGGGGCCCGCCAACTGACATTGTTTAGTTGACGGGACCCAGAGAAGGCCCACTCTGTGGGACCTAATCAGTCGCTGGGATTCGTGCGGCAGCAGATGGTCTCGGAGATATTCTGGTCCCATGCCATGAAGGGCTTTAAAGGTCATAACCAACACTTTGAATTGTGACCGGAAATTGATCGGCAACCAATGCAGACTGTGGAGTGTTGGTGAAACATGGGCATACTTAGATAAGCCCATGACTGCTCTCGCAGCTGCATTCTGCACGATCTGGAGTTTCCGAACACTTTTCAAAGGTAGCCCCATGTAGAGAGCATTAAAGTAGTCGAACCTCGAGGTGATGAGGGCATGAGTGACTGTGAGCAGTGAGTCCCAGTCCAGATAGGGCCGCAACTGGTGCACCAGGCGAACCTGGGCAAATGCCCCCCTCGCCACAGCTGAAAGATGGTTCTCTAATGTGAGCTGTGGATCGAGGAGGATGCCCAAGTTGCGGACCCTCTCCGAGGGGGGTCAATAATCCCCCCCCAGGGTAATGGAAGGACAGATGGAATTGTCCTTGAGAGGCAAAACCCACAGCCACTCCGCCTTATCCGGGTTGAGTTTGAGTCTGTTGACACCCATCCAGGCCCCAACAGCCTCCAGACACTGTCACATCACTTCCACTGCTTCGTTGACTGGACATGGGGTGGAGATGTAAAGCTGGGTATCATCAGCGTACCCCATGCCCTTGAATGATCTCACCCAGCAGTTTCATGTAGATATTAAATAGCAGGGGGGAGAGGACCGACCTCTGAGGCACCCCACAAGGGAGAGACCTCGGGATCGACTTCTGGCCCCCCACTAACACCGACTGCGACCGACCGGAGAGGTAGGAGGAGAACCACTGGAGAACAGTGCCTCCCACCCCCAACCCCTCCAGCCGGTGCAGAAGGATACCATGGTCGATGGTATCGAAAGCCGCTGAGAGGTCAAGAAGCACCAGGACAGAGGATAAACCCCTGTCCCGGGCCCGCCAGAGATCATCCATCAATGCGACCCAAGCAGTTTCCGTGCTGTAACCGGGCCTGAAACCCGACTGCTGGGGACCTAGATAATCGGCTTCTTCCAAGGACCATTGGAGCTGGAGTGCCACCACCTTCTCAACAACCTTCCCCATAAAGGGAAGGTTGGAGACTGGATGGTAGTTATTGAGTACAGCTGGGTCCTGGGAAGGCTTCTTGAGGAGGGGGCGCACGAGCGCCTCTTTATAGGAAGATGGAAAGGATCCTCTCCCCAAGGAAGCATTGACAATCTCCTGGACCCAGCTCCGTGTCACCTCCCTGCTGGCCGAAACCAGCCAGGAGGGACACGGATCCAGTAAACAGGTGGCAGAACTCACAGCTCCAATGGCCTTGTCCACTTCATCAGGTGTCACCAGATCAAACTCTTCCCAGACAGGTGGACAAGTATGTGCCCCAGTCACCTCGACTGACTCGTTGTCAGCCGACTCTGTTTTCCAATTGGAGTCAAGGTCCGCCCGGATCTGAGCGATCTTATCAGCGAAAAACGTGTTAAAATCCTCAGCACTACTCTGTAAGGGCTCCCCAACTCCCCCCTGGTTAAGAAAGGAGCGGGTCACCCGAAACAGAGCAGCCGGGCAGGATTCCGCTGATGCAATCAAGGTGGCATGATACGCGCATCTTGCCGCCTTGAGCGCCACTTTGTAAGTCTTAATAAAAGCTCTTACAAGTGTTCGATCAGATTCAGACTTACTCCTCCTCCATCGCTTCTCTAGATGTCTCTTCTGGTGTTTCAACTCCCGGAGCTCCTCGTTGAACCATGGAGCTCTACGGGGTCTAGTGCCATGGAGAGGTTGCAAAGGCGCAATCCGATCAAGAGCCTCCGCTGCAGCCTTGTTCCAGGCTTCCGCAAGAGACTCCGCCGAACTGTGGACGAGTGCATCTGGAATAACCCCAAGCACCGTCTGAAAGCCCTCTGGTTCCATCAGGCATTTGGGGCGAAACATTTTAATTGGTTCCGCCTCCCTGCGGGGAAGGATTGGAGCCAGGAAGTCAAGCCGTAGTAGAAAATGGTCTGACCATGACAAAGGCAATACTTCTAAGCCGCTTAGTCTCAGACCATTGCTCAATTGCTCAGAGAGGAATACCATGTCGGGTGCATGTCCTCCCTCGTGAGTCGGACCCTGTATTACTAAATCAGGTCCATGGCTATCATGGTGGCCATGAACTCCTGTGCCAGTCCAGAGGCTTCGCCGAGTGACGGCAGATTGAAGTCCCCCAAGACAATAAGTCTGGGGAACTCCACCGCCAACCTGGCTACCTCCTCGAGCAGCACAGGCAGGGCTTTTGACACGCAGCTGGGAGGCAGGTATGTGAGAAACAAGCCCACCTGAACCCATAAGTCCAACTTTATCAAGAGAGACTCGCAACCCGCAATCTCTGGAGCAATGAGTCCACGTAGGCAAAGGCTCTCCCTGGCTATAATAGCCACTCCCCCCCTTCCCTGGGGTCGAGGTTGATGCCATATCTGAAACCCAGCTGGGCAAATTTCAGACAGAGGAACTCCTCCCTCTGGGCCCAGCCAGGTTTCAGTAATACATGCCAGGTCGGTCTCCTCATCCAGGATTAAATCCCGGATGAGGAGAGCTTTATTTACCACTGACCTGGCATTAAGCAGCAGCAACCTGAGCCCAGGGCCAGAATTACACTCACCACCAGTACCCAAGGTTGAGCTCACAGAGCCAGAACAAGGGATCGTTATTAAGCAACGATCCCTCGTTCCCCTGGAATGGCTAACTCTGTGGCCCCCGCCATATCTGCCTCTCCCCAGCAACACCGGGATATTCTGACCCTCTGTCACCCCAGAGATTAGTGCCCCTTCCCCTCCTGCCTCTCCGGCGTCAGGTGGGCCAAATCTATCATTCATACTGTTTCCATTTATCTCATTCATACCATAATCCCACCCACCCCAACCATTGCACTCATACCAATCATTCATCCCATGCACAATATTATATCTACCCCAATCATCCATTAATTACGAGACCCCCTAGTAATATTAAAAATGAATTAAATTAGTAATAATTAAAATACTAATAAGATATATCACAATAAATAGGTATAAAAAAGAATAGATAAAGTTCATAGATTAATAATTAATAATATAAAATCAGACCTTAGTTATTAATTAAATTTGGTAAAGTGCAAAGTTCTAAAGTGCTAAAAAATATAGGAAATGATTAAAAATCAATTATCCATCAAGTCAGCAACACTGACACCAGTTCTTAAAGGTGAGTTTTGGGGAAAAAATTGATCAGGGGAAAGATGTTGATGGAGAAGTCCTGGCATATTGTTCTTCAGGTTTTTTTCAAGTTTTTGGTGCCAGCCACTGCCACTGGCTGGCACTCTCAGGTCTTTCTCTGGGTTCTCAGTCCCTTCCACTCCTCTGCTCTTACAATGCTTCCAGGTCTCCAGACCCTCTGCAGTCTTATAAGATCTTAATAGAAACTCCATGTGGTATCAGTAGGGCGAGCTTCAGGCACTGTCTCAGTCTCAGTTCCTCTTTCCTCCTTCCTCTTTCTTTCCTCTCCTTCCTCCCACTAGTTCATTCCTCCATAGTCCCTCTGGCGCCGGGTGCTCCCACCATACAGCTCCTTGGCGTCTCGGGTCTATGCAGTGGGGGCAGGGCAATTTCAGATGTCGCCCCTCTCTCTCCCCTCTCTCCTCTCCTCTCGGTGCACACTCTCTCCTCCCATCAGCTGTCCTTCCTTGTACACTGGAGACCCCTCCAGGGGACCATCAGCTTCAGGAGACCTCCTCCAAAAAAAAGACTTCCCCCGAAGTCTGGATCATCCAAGCCAGTTGTTTCTTGGTTGGCTCCCTCTCCCTCTCCCTGGCCGTCATGGTCCTCCGCTCTTCCCTTCTCCGATTCACCCGACTCACTCCCAGCAGCGCGGCTCAGTTGTAAATAGCAGCCGCCATTCTTCCGTGTCTCCGCCAACCCGACTCCAGGCGTGTTCGTGGCCAAACAGCTTGCCACCCCCACGAACACTGCCGAATCGAGGATTTCAGGAAACGGGGACACTTCGCCTCCCCAGAACTCTAAAGCAGGTTTGCTGACTCAACGGGGGTTCCTATATTTTTCTTTGATGTTTAGCCGTAGTCCGGTGGAGCTATATTCCACCCTCCTCTAAATAGGGTGCACCAGATGAATCTGGGCAAATGCCCCCCTCGCCACAGCTGAAAGATGGTTCTATAATGTAAGCTGTGGAACAAGGAAGTTGCCCAAGTTGCGGACCCTCTCTGAGGGGGTCAATAGTTCCCTCCCCCGGGTGATGGATGGACAGATGGAATTGTCCTTGGGAGGTAAAACCTACAGCCACTCCGTCTTATCAGGGTTGAGTTTGAGTCTGTTGACACCCATCTAGACCCCAACAGCCTCCAGTCACCGGCACATCACTTCCACTGCTTCGCTGACTGGACATGGGGTGGAGATGTTCAGCTAGGTATCATCAGCGTACCGACGATACCTCACCCCATGCCCCTGGATGATCTCACCCAGCGGTTTCATGTGTATATTAAATAGCAGGGGGGAGAGGACCAACCCCTGGGGCACCCCACAAGGGAGAAGCCTAGAGATCGATCTCTGACCACCGACTGCAACCAATTGGAGAGGTAGGAGGAGAACCACTGAAGAACAGTGTCTCCCACTCCCAACCCCTCCAGCTGGTGCAGAAGGATACCATGGTCAATGGTATTGAAAGCTGCTGAGAGATTGAGAAGCACCAGGACAGAGGATAAACCCCTGTACGGGCCCACCAAAGATCATCCATCAACGCAACCAAAGCAGTTTCCTGCTGAAGGCCTACATAATCAATTTCTTCGAAGGACTGCTGGAGTTGGAGCACCACCACTTTCTCAACAACCTCTCCCATAAAGGGAAGGTTGGAGTCCTGATGATTGTTGTTGAGAATGGCTGGGTCCAGGGAAGGCTTCTTGAGGAGGGGGTGCACAAGTGCCTCCTTGTAGGGAGCCGATAAGGACCCCCTCCCCAAAAAGTGTTGACAATCGTCTGGACCCAGCTCCATGTCATCTCCCTGCTGGCCGAAACCAGCCAGGAGGGACACGGATACAGTAAGCAGGTGGCAGAACTCACAGCTCCAATGGCCTTGTCCACTTCATCAGGTTTCACCAGATCAAACTCTTCCCAGAGAGATGGACAAGTACGGGCCTCAGTCACCTCGACTGACTCGTTGTCAGTCAACTCTCTTATCCAATCGGAGTCAAGGTCCGCCCAGATCTGAGCTACTTTATAAGCAAAAAATATGTTAAAATCCTCGGTGCTACTTTGCAAGGGCTCTCCAACTCCCCCCTGGTTAAGAAGGGAGCAGGTTACCCTAAACAGAGTGGCCAGGTGAGATTCTTCTGATGCAATCAAGGCAGCATGATACGCGCATTTTGCCGCCTTGAGCGCCACTTTGTAAGTCTTAATATGAGCTCTTACAAGTGTTCGATCAGATTCTGACTTACTCTTCCTCCATTGCTTCTCTAGATGTCTCATCTGGCATTTCACTCCCAGAGCTCCTCAGTAAACCAAAGAGCTCTCCGAGGTCTAGTGCCACAGAAGTCGCAACGGCGCAATCCGGTCAAGAGCCTCCATCGCAGCCTTATTCCAGGCCACGGCAAGAGACTGTGCCGACCTGTGGACGAGTGCATCTGGTATAACCCCAAGTGCCCTTTGAAAGCCCTCTGGGTGCATTAGGCATCTGGGGCGGAACCACCTAGTTGCTTCCGACTCCCTGCGGGGAGGGGATTGAAGCCAGGAAGTCAAGCCACAGTAGAAAATGATCTGACCATCACAAAGGCAACACTTCTAAGCCCCTTAGTCTCAGACCATTACTCAGTTGCTCAGAGAGGTCCCCCTCTCATGAGTCGGATCCTATAGTACTTGAGTCAGGTTCATGGCTGTTATGGTGGCCATGAACTCCTGCGCTAGCCCAGAGGTTTCACCGAGCGATGGCAGGTTAAAATCCCCCAAGACAATAAGTCTGGGGAACTCCAATGCCAGCCCAGCTACCTCCTCGAGCAGCACAGGCAGAGCTGTTGACACGCAGCTGGGAGGCAGGTATGTGAGCAACAAGCCCACCTGAACCCCTAGGTCTAACTTTACCAGGAGGGACTCACAACCCACAATCTCTGGAGCAACGAGTCTACGTTAGCAAAGGCTCTCCCTGGCTATAATAGCCACCTTCCCCCCTCTTCCCTGGGCTCGAGGCTGATGCCATATCTGAAACCCGGCTGGGCAAATTGCAGAGAGAGGAACTCCAACTTTATTATTATCTCCAACTTCTGACATCAAACCCAGGCGCCTGCTTGCACCAGAGGAAGGGGTATGAGGTACAGATGTTACACGCCCTCTCCCTGCCCCTGCAGCACCAGCTCCATCCACACCACCACCAGCACGGCTTTCTTCATGGTTGAAGCAATGCAGTGACACTGGCTCAAGGAACAGAAAAAGGTGCGGCGTTCAGGTGGACCTAGAATTTTAAAAATAAATGCCCTGTAAAATTTAAATGCCCAGACAGCAGTAGAGCCCTTGTACATTAAACATTAAAATCATAGATACAGGAAGTGGCCCCGTGTTTGACCCAAAATTACAGAGAGCACTAGAGGCTTTAGGTTAGATAGAAGAAGGAGATGCAGAGAAAGGAATTGGCCCTTGTTTTACCCAAAAATAAATTTACAGAGAGCTCTAGTGGCTTTTTTTAGATAGAAAAAGGAAATGCAGAGAAAGAAATTGGCCCTTGGTTTACCCAAAAATAAATTTACAGAGAGCTCTAGTGGCTTTTTTAGATAGAAAAAGGAAATGCAGAGAAAGAAATTGAAAGAAAGTGGCCCTGTGGTGGACCCAAAAGTACAAGTGCTAGAGGTCAATAGCAGCAGTGCAAGACTGACCGGCTCCTTTAAATTACTGGAAAGCCCTGATATATCCCTTCTACAGTAACTTTTTCAACCTAATCTGCACGTAGGACAAGTGTATCGTTGACCCAGAGGTCTGACTCAGTAGCAGCAATGCAAAACTGACCAGCACATTTTAATTACTTGAAAGCCCTGATATATCCCTTCTACAGTAACTTTTCCAACCCAATCTACACATAGGACAAATATATTGTTGAGCAATCTACCATATCCCATAGCTCAAGACAAGATACTACTTCTTTGGAATCACATTAGGTTTAGGAATGAGATTCATTAATGTAGTCTCATGTTCCTCAACCATGACAACTTTAAGATGAAAGGACTTCAACTCCCAGAATAAGTGCCCCGTGTTTGACCCCAAATTAAATTGAGAGAGAGCACTAGAGGCTTTATATTAGATAGAAAAAGGAAATGCAGAGAAAGAAATTGGCCCTGTGGTTGACCCCAAAAGACATATGCCAGAGAGCTCTATGTTTAGATTGCTGTGAGCTGCCCTGAGTCCTCAGAGAATGAATAAATAAATAAATAAATAAATCAAGAGGAAAAGGAAATGCACAGAAAGAAAGTAGCTCTGTGGTTGACCCAAAATCACGTACTTCTGCATGTACCCGAACTATGAAAGTTAGGTTCCCCTTTCAGTGGAAGTGTAGACAGGAACTGCAGTCTTGCTCAGGAACCTTTTTTTCTTGGGGCCTGGGTGGCAGGCTTGGCACCCAGGGCAAGGCAGGCACTAGGGCACACTGGAACTGTTGTAGACAGGAACTGCAGTCTTGCTCAGGAAACTTTTTTTCTTGGGTCCTGGGTGGCAGGCTTGGCATCCAGAGCAAGGCAGGCACTAGGGCACACTGGAACTGTTGCAGACAAGAACTGCAGTCTTACTCAGGAAACTTTTTTTCTTGAGTCCTGGGTGGCAGTCTTGGCACCCAGGGCAAGGCAGGCTCTAGGGCACTCTGGAAAAGTTGCAGACAGGAACGGCAGTCTTGCTCAGGAAACTTTTTTTCTTGGGTCCTGGGTGGCAGGCTTGGACCCCAGGACAACTCGCACAAGGGCACACTGGAACTGGTGTAGAGAGGAACTGCCCTCCCCACCCCCTGTCTTTTACTTCTTGTGCCCTGGCTGGCTGGCTAGGCTGGTATGCCCCCTGCCCACACAAGTTTTCTTCTTTCTTTACCTTGGATGAATACAACGTCACAGTTTAAAAATCTCAATTTCAATGAAGCAGCCAGCAGATGCAGCCAAATTGCTCTTCGAAATCTCCGCAACCTATCTCTCCCTCTCAGCAGAAGCAACAGGATTGTCCCTAACTAGGTACTATCTCTTGCAATGGCGATTGACCGCATGGTGCTGCCTTTTATATAGACAGGTCAGGTGTCCCTCGGGACCAATCTAAGCCATGCATCCGGCTGGCCAATCTCTGGCCAGCAGGACGCATGGCCAATCACAGCCTTTTCTTGCGTTTTATGTCCATAGACCGCATGGCTTCAGCTAAGAAGAATGCTGTTGATTGGTGCATCGCGGAGTTCATGCCAAACGCTGAATTTTTGCACAGACTTTCAAAAAAGTTTGGGTTCGGCATGCCGAACACTACAAAGTTTGGTACGAACCTCAACTGTGCAAGTTCGATTCGCCCAACACTAGTTATAGTTAAAAGTATGTGTGAATTGACATTTGAATGGAATTGTGGAGAAAAATTTTAAAAATTTAAAAATTTGACTGGGTGGGAGTGATGTTAATTTGGCCACACCCACCCAGGTTTTGTGGCTCCTGGTGTTTTCTTTTCTGTAGGAAATGGGTCCAAATGGCTCTTTGAGTGTTAAGATTGCAGACCCCTGGTTTAAGATATACTCAGCTTTAATTAAATAAAATAAAATAATTATTTCAATTATTTTAATTTAATAATTTATTTAATTAATGGAGACTGATCCATACATTTTAAAAAAATTTAGAAAGTCCTACAGACCCTACTGAAGTTTAACCACAATTATTGCAAAATATCTTTGTTATAAATTGTGCCATTTCACAATACTAAAGCAAACCTTAAGGAATATGATAAAGGTTTTGAGAATGATGTATTTTAAAGTTTCCCATTTAATGCTAAATAAATCTGCTTCTTTACTAAAGATGAAAAATCTTCATGTTTTTCAGAAGAAAAATCTTCATAGTTTTTTCTATGAAAAGTTCAAAATGAATGCTTTTGCTGATGGCTTTTTAAAAATTTCTTAGAAAGCAAAATGCATGTAGTTATTGTGCAATCACATTCATTTGCATTAACTCAGAGAACTTGCTGAATAGAGAATCTAGAATGAGTGAACTACTTATCAGACTTTCTTTAAAAGGCACTGTTTTTACTATATATTTATCAGAAATTTAACTAAATAAATGGAGAGAGGGGTGTGGTTAGTGCCTTGGTGGCAGCAGCGTTTCTTTCGCTCCCATGGAGAAACAGTGGTTCCCCGCTGTTTGGGGGTGCCGATTCAGTGTGAATCGGCCCAAACCTCCCTGGAGGGGAGGAGAAGAAGGGGACTTGGTTTGGTCCCTGTTTGGAGTTGGCAAACTCCAGGGTTGACCAGACCTAGAGCCTCCACCATCAGGGTGGCCAAGGCAGTTAGTCGCCATTAGCTGAGGAGACTGCATGCTAGAAAGAGTTGCTTGAAGAATTGGAAGTCATCCAGAAAAGAAAAGGGAATCTAAGTTTTGTGCTGGTGTTGTGGCAAGGGGAATTGCCGGAGGGAGAAACCTTTTTGTTATTTTCTGTTTATGGATTACGGGAAAAGGAGCTCAACAAATTGGGGAGAGCAGCGAAATGGATACTACAATTGCTGTTTTTGTTTTGAATGGGAGTAAAAGGTAACGTCTAAAAATCATTTTGGAAGAATATTGGTGAATTTGTAAAATCTTATTTTTAATTTATATATATATATTAGTTGCATTGAAAAGTTGAAAACTTAAAAAAACCCAAGAGATTTAAGGATGATATGGATGCCATCTATTGGAAGAGACTGTATTCGTGAGAAAGTTTTCAAGTTGGAATTTTTTGTTTAAATATGCTATCTGGATTAATTATACCTGTTGTTGCTTCTGCACAAAAAAAAGTGCTTTGTTGGCTTTTTTGTCGGCTGTTTGTTTAAACAGCTGGACAAAATTAGCCATTTCTTACATAAAGGAGAAGGAGATGGAGGAATTAAGAGAGATAAGAGACTTGTTGGATGAGATTCGAATGGAGATTTCTGAGGATATTAAAGGTTTCCATCATGAAATGAGATTAATAATTGACACTGGAATTGGAACTGGAATAAGATTACAAATTGGAGATGGCAAAGAGGACATTGACAACTGTTATAATGGACTGGATGAATTTGGATTTGGAATAGAAAATGCAGAAGAACATGAAGTGGGAGTAGAAGATGTACCAGAACAAGATGGACCTCAAACATATAAAGAGACAATTACTGAATGTGAAAATAAAAATAATTTTGGGATTAAGGATGAATTAATTGGGGGATATATTATATATTCTTTTCATGGTGTATGGTTACTGTTGTGTATACTGCTGTTCAGTTTGGGGATTTTTCAGATTCTGATTCAGAAAGTGGTTATGAATTAGAAGTAGGGCCTGATTTAGAGGCAGAAGAAGTAGGAGCCAACCACAGGACGTTTCTATGGGTTCAGATTCAAGTGAAGGAGAAGCAGATGCTAGATGGGTAAATCCTTATTTTAGATGCTTGCAGAGGCAAAGAGAGCAAGTGTCAGGAAATAAATATTAAGGAGAGGAACGGGTTAATTAATTAAGTAATTAATGCATCACGTCCGGGTGTCAGCGGAAGAGAAGAGTTGAGTGTCAATCTGCCGTTGAGAAATATGGAGGATTTTTCAAGCAGCTCCAAATGTAAGCTATGCCTTGTGTGCTTTTAATTGCAGTTTTTATTACTATTGGCTAACTCCGACTAGCCATAAATCTTAGAATGACTTGTGGAATGTTTTAATGATTTTGATTTTGCCTTGCATACCAAAGTTTAAGATAAGAGATTAGTGCTGCATGCTGAGATGATTCAATATGCCCAGCTGGGTTTCAGGTACAGCATCAGCCATGACCCCAGGGAAGGGGGGGAGGAGTGGCTATTATAGCCAAGGAGTCTATTAGCCTGTGCAGGCTCTCTGCTCCTGAGATTGCGGGTTGTGAGTGCCTCTTTGTGAAGTTGGACCTAGGGGTTCAGGTGGGCTTATTGCTCACGTACCTGCCTCCCAGCTCCATGTCAACAGCCCTGCCTGTGCTGCTCGAGGAGGTAGCCGGGCTGGCGGTGGAGTCCCCCAGACGTATTGTCCTAGGGGAACCTGCCGTCGCCTAGCAAATCCTCTGGGCTAGTGCAGGAGTTCATGGCCACCATGACAGCCATGGACCTGGCCCAAGTAGTTTAAGGTCTGACTCATGAGGGGGGGCACACACCCAACATGATATTTCTCTCAGAGCAGTTGAGTAATGGTCTAAGACTAAAGGTCTTAGAAGTGTTGCCGTTGTCACGGTCAGACCATTTTCTGCTGCAGCTTGACTTCATGGCTCTAATCCTTCCCCGCAGAGAAGTGGAACTGACTAGGTGGTTCCGCCCCAGATGCCTGATGGATCCAGAAGGCTTTCAGAGGGCACTTGGGGTTTTACCAGATACATTCATACACAGATCGGCAGAGTCTCATGCTGTGACCTGGAACAGGACTGCGACGGAGGCTCTTGATCAAATTGCGCCGCTGCGACCTCTCTGTGGCACTAGACCCCATAGAGCTCCGTGGTTCACCGAGGAGCTCTGGGTGTTAAAATGCCAGAAGAGACATCTAGAGAAGCGGTGGAGGAAGAGTAAATCCGAATCTGACCGAGCGCTTGTAAGAGCTCATATTAAGACTTACAAAGTGGCGCTCAAGGCGGCAAGATGTGTGTACTACATCACCATGATTGCATCAGCGGAATCCTGCCTGGCTGCTCTGTTTAGGGTGACCCACTCCTTTCTTAATCGGGGGGGGGGGGGGGGGCTGGGGAACCCTTACAGAGCAATGCCGAGGACTTTAACTCACTTTTCACTGATAAAGTCACTCAGATCCGGACAGACCTCGACTCCGATTGGATAGCAGTGTCGACTAACAACGAGTCAGTTGAGGTGACTGGGGCCCGTCCTTGTCCATCTGTCTGGGTGGGGGTTGATCTGGTGACATCTGATGAACTGGACAAGGCCATTGGAGCTTTGAGTTCCATCACCTGTTTGCTGGATCCGTGTCCCTCTTGGCTGGTTTCAGCCAGCAGAGAGACGACATGGAGCTGGGTCCAGGAGATTGTCAATGCCTCCTTGAGGGGGGTCCTTTCCAGCTCCTTATAAGGAGGCAGTCGTGCGCCCCCTCCTCAAGAAGCCTTCCTTGGACCCAGCTGTACTTAATAACTATTGTCCAGACTCCAACCTTCCCTTTATGGGGAAGGTTGTCGAGAAGGTGGTGTCACTCCAGCTCCAGCGGTCCTTGGAAGAAGCCGATTATCTAGGCCCTCAACAGTCGGGATTCAGGCCCGGCTACAGCACAGAAACTACTTTGGTCGTGCTGCTGGATGATCTGTGGTGGGCACAGGACAGGGGTTTATCCTCTGTCCTGGTGCTTCTTGACCTCTCAGCAGCTTTTGATACCATCGATCATGGTATCCTTTTGCGCCGCTGGAGGGGTTGGGAGTGGGAGGCACTTTTCTGCAGTGGTTCTTCTCCTACCTCTCCGGTTGGTCACAGTCGATGTTAGTGGGGGTCAGAGGTCGACCTTGAGGCTTCTCCCTTGTGGGGTGCCCCAGGGGTCAGTCCTCTCCCTCCTGCTATTTAATATCTACAAGAAACCGCTGGGTGAGATCATCCAAGGGCATGGGGTGAGGTATCATCAGTATGCGGATGATACCCAGTTATACATCTCCACCCCAGTGGAAGTGATGTGCCAGTGCCTGGAGGCTGTGAGGGTCTGGATGGGTGTCAACAGGCTCAAAATCAACCCTGACAAGATGGAGTGGCTGTGGGTTTTGCCTCCCAAGGACAATTCCATCTGTCCTTCCATTACCCTGGGGGGAAAATTATTGACCCACTCAGAGAGGGTTCGCAACTTGGGCATCCTCCTCAATCCACAGCTAACATTAGAGCACCCTCTTTCAGCTGTGGCAAGGAGGGTGTTTGCCCAGGTTCGCCTGGGCAACCAGTTGCGGCCCTATTTGGACCAGGAGTCACTGCTTACAGTCATTCATGCCCTCATCACCTCAAGGTTCGACTACTGCAATGCTCTCTATATGGAGCTACCTTTGAAGAGTGTTTGGAAACTTCAGATCGTGCAGAACGCGGCCGCAAGAGCCATTGTGGGGTTTCCAAGTTCTGCCCACATTTCACCAACACTCCACGGCCTGCACTGGCTGCCGATCAGTTTCCGGTCTCAATTCAAAGTGTTGGTTATGACCTATAAAGTTCTACATGGCATTGGACCAGAATATCTCCGAGACCGCCTCCTGCCGCACGAATCTCAGCAGCCGATTAGGTCCCACAGAGTTGGCCTTCTCCGGGTCCTGTCGACCAAACAATGTTGTTTGACGGGACCCAGGGGAAGAGTCTTCTCTGTGGCGGCCCTGGCCCTCTGGAATCAACTCCCTCCAGAGATTCAAATATCCCCCACCCTCCTCGCCTTCCGTAAAATGCGGAAGACCCACTTTTGTCACCAGGCATGGGGATAATTACAATCTTTCCCCCTTTTTTATTATGTTTTTGGCCTTACTGTATGATAGATTAGGTTGAATGTGTATGACTGCATAGTTAGGGGTTTTATTATGTTATTAATGCCTTCTTAAATGGATTTAATTTTTTATTATTAGATTTGTAATGTTTGCTGTGAGCCGCCCCGAGTCTTCTGTCCATGGCATCCCTCAGGAAATATAAGATTTTTTTGTTTTAGGGTTCTTGTTGTAAAGCTGTTTCTAGTTTTTTAATTTTATTTAAGTTGTTATTACATTCTTTCTTCTCTTCTTTAATTTTTTTTGCTGTGCATGATATAGTTATTCCTCTGATGTATGCCTTAAGGATGTCCCATATTATCTGTGTCTTTGTAGGTTGTTTTTTGTTTTCCACTAAGAATAATTCTGTCTCTTTTTTAATCAAATCAATATAATTTTCATCTAAAAGTAATTTCATATTAAAAGACCATCTTCTAAAGCTTTTCTTTTCTCCTTGGAACGTAATAGGAAGGGGGTTATGATCAGCCCAATGCTTTGATTTGAGTTCTACAGTTTTTATTTTATGGCAAAATCCTTTATTAATCCATGCCATATCGATTCTTTAAAAAGAGTTCTGTGGTATAGAATGAAATGTAAATTGTTTAATTTTCAGGTGTTTACTTCTCCAAATGTCTATTAAATCTAGTTCTGCTGCCAAATTAGTAAAAGTATCAGGGAGAGTAGGTCTCTTTGTTTTATGTTTCCCAGCTACTCCATGGTCCATTTTTGGATTTATTATTCCATTGTAGTCCCCAACTACACAGATGTTTTTCGGATTTATATGAACCAATTTCTCATGCAGGGTTTTGAAAAAGAGTTTTTGTTTTTGATTAGGGGCATAACTATTAACTAATGTCAATTTTTCTTCCATAAATTCAATTTCAATTACTATAAATCTGCATTTCATATTTCCTTATGTTTTAGTTCTTTTCTTTTTATCATCTATTGATGCATATAGTTCCCCTAGTTTGTGGTATTCTAAGATTTTTCTATGGGCTTGCTTTATATGTGTCTCTTGGATACAAACTAATCTGGCCTTTTGGATTAATAATTTTGAAAAGGTTTTTCTTCGCTTATAGGTGTTATTAAGTTCATTGTTATTTATTGAAAATAATTTTATTTCATGTTGCATTTTAATCTAAGAAAAAGTAAGGTTTGTTCTGACTTCTTTATTTCTTGTTCCCTCTTCTCTTCCCTTCTGTCTCCTCCTCCGATTCCCTCATCTCCTCTTCCCTCTCCTCATTTACTTGTCTTGATTCGTAGTCCTCATCACCATTGCCTGTAAGCTGTGCGCGCATGCGTGCCCCCCAAAATACCCCCCGCGCATCCTTTTCCACAGGCGCATGCTCCCCACCTCCCTGTCAGCCTGCGGGGGGGCAGGGGCAGGGAGGTCAGCAGTAGAAAGAAAGAAAGGGAGCCATGGCCACCCCTCCCTCCCCACGGTGCCTCCGGCCCCCTCTCGGCCCTGCACCCCGCCCGCCCAATCGGCCCCCTCTCCTCCTCCACCACCTCCTGTGTTGGGGCGTGACTTCTCCTGTGGCCGTGGCTGTGGATTCTCCTCCTCTTCTCTCCATGCGCTTCGGGAATGCCCACCCCACCCCTCTCGCAGCCCCTTTGCTGGGAGCGCTTTCGTCCCGGACTTTCAGCAAGGGGGCTGCAGTAGAGGCAGGGCAGGCATTCCTGAAGCGCTCAGAGAAAGCGCTCTTGCAGCCCCCTCGCTGACACAGAGAGAGAGTGGGGGGGAGAGAGAAAGTAAGTGACAAAGAGAGAGAGAGAGAAAGGGGGGAGAGAGAGATAGCAAGAGAGAGAAGAGAAAGAAAGCAATAGAGAGAGAGAAAGAAAACAAGAGAGAAAGAGAGAGAGAGAAAGGGGAGAGAGCTAGCAAGAGAGAGAAGAGAAAGAAAGATAGAGAGATAGAAAGCAAGAGAGAGAGAGCAAGGGGGGAGAGAGATAGAAAGAGAGGGACAGAGAAAGTGAGGAAAAGAGAGAGAGAGAAAGAGGGGGAGAGAGAAAGAGAGAGAAATGACTCTTGATTTAAAGCATATGGTAAAAAGCACCCAAATAATAACAGAAAAAAACCCCCAGCCGTTTGTGTGTGTGAACTCTTTAACCATTTCCAATAGCTCAGCTGTTATTGGAAATGGTTCAAGAGTTCACACACATACACACACACACACACACACACACATAAGGGGGGAGGAGACAGGGATGAAAAAAGAGAAGATAGTAATAATAGTAATAGATTTTGGTTTTGTTTTATTATTAATTTCTTTTAATAAAAAAGAAGGGAAATTTTTTCTTATTTATTTATTTATTTATTTATTCATTCATTCACTTACTTACTTACTTACTTACTTATATATTTATTTATTTATGTATGTACGTATCAAATTCCTATAATGTTCTTGCAGAATGAGGGGATGTTCAAAGGAGAAGTTGTTGTAAATGAGGTGCATAGTGTCACCAATTCATCAAGTGTAGTTAGTAGAAATAAAAAGAGGACACATTTTCTTGTGGGTGACTCAACTGTTAGAGGTGTTGATTTGGGACTGAGTAAGGATGTGGTGAAGCTGATGAGGTGTCTCCCAGGGGCCACTGCCAGCAGGGACAGGAGGCGGATTACAAACATTGTCAAGGCTGTGAGTAAAGGTAATAATGTTGATGTAGTAAAAAGAGATTTTCAATGTCTAAGTGTGGAGCTGGGTAAAATAACTGATTCAGTGACTTTCTCAGAGGTGTTACCGGTTTGTGGCCAGGAGGATAAAACAACTTGTATCACAGAGTTTAATGAGTGGTTAAGGCAGTGGTGTAAAGCTGAAGGTTTTGGCTATGTAAGTCATGATGTCAGTAGGTGGTCTAATAGGGAGTTGTTTAAGAGGGATGGTTTGCATCCATCATACAGAGGTACCCAGGCGCTCGGTGAGGAATTCAGAACTTTTTTGGACAGGCATTTAAACTAGATAAAGGGGACAGAGATGTAACTGATGTGGATGATTTCTGTCCCCGACCAATGAGGATAAATCAGTCAGGGCCGCCGATAGGGGGGTACTACTGGTACTGGTGTACCGGGCCCGGCCATGAGGGGGCCCGGTTTTGCCCACCGTCACACATGCGCAGTACCGGCCCTCTCTTGCCTGCCTCACCAACGAAAAAGGCGGCCCCTCTGGCCCTCATGAGGCAGGACTCGAAGAAGCCCCGATGGAGCCTTTGGCAGCGCGGTCCTCCAGTCCCAGAGTAAAGCGTGCGGCGAAGGTAGGAGCCCCTTTGGGGTGGCGGTTGCAACTTGCGCTTGTGTTAAATTTTGTTTATTTTCTAAGCAGCCTTCAGTGTAAAAAAATCCATTTGGGAACGAGTCGTTCCCAAATGGATTTTTTTACACAGAAGGCTGCTTAAGAAAGAAACAAAATTTAACACAAGCGCAAGTTGTAGGCTTCCCACGCGTGCGCCAGCGTCCCCCAAAAGGCCCCCCGCGCACCCTTTTCCAAGGGCACGCACGAAGCCACGGCCGCCCCCGCCCCCCGCGCCTCTAGCCCCCTCGTGCCCCCCTGGCTACTCACCGCTGCCCTCACCCGCCCGTCCGCTCTGCATCTCTTCCCTGCAGGCATTCTCACAGCGGGGGCCACCGCGCTCTCTCCATCTCCCTGCTAGCCTGCCCAGAGCATTCAAAGTAAGAGCGAAGGTTTTTCTTACTTTGAATTTTCCGGGTTGGGCTGCTGGCAGCAAGGGGGTGGAGAAAGCGCGTGTCAGCCCACGCGCCCGACATTCCAGGCACCGTCCCCTGACCCTGGTTTCCTGGATTCCTGGTGGCGCCGACCGAGCCCTGACCAGCGGGCTCCCGAGTCCCGACCGAGCCCTGCGGCGGGAACGAAGCGAGTGGGGCGCTCCCCGCCCGGCTGTGGCTCTTGTAACTCGGCCCGGGATGGGTGTGACTCTACGGGCTGCCCTCGTCGGGGAAAGGGAGGGGAGGGGAAGAGAGGGCCAGGAGGACACAGAAGGGAAGGAAGGAAGGAAAAATAGGGAGGGAAGGAAGGGAAAGACGGAGGGGAAGGAAGGGGAAGAGGGAGGAGAAGGAAACAGGAAGAAGAGATAGGTTGGTTGGTTGGAATGAAGGAAGAAGGGAAAGAAGGAGAAAGGGGAAGGGAAGGAAGGAAAGGAAAAGAGGGAGGGGGGAAAGGAAGGAAGGAGAGATAGGTTGATTGTAATTGAAAATTACAATTGAAAGTAATTGAAAATTACTTTCGCCAGCCTCCGGAGAACGAGAGAGAGTGAGAGCGATGACAGAACAAGATAGAGAGAAAGTGAGAGAGAGAGAGAGAGAGAAATAGGGGGAGAGAAAGAGATAGCAAGAGAAAGAGAACGAGAGAGAGAAAGAGTGTGAGAGAGAAAGCAAGAGAGAGAGAGAAAGAAAACAAGAGAGGGAAAGTGAGAAAAAGAGAGAGAGAGAAAGAGGGGGAGAGATAGAGAAAGAGAGAGAAAGAAAAGAGAGAGATCAGAGAGGAAGGAAGAGTGAGAGAGAGGAAGAAAGCAAGATAGAGAAAGAGAGAGAGAAAGAAAGTAAGAGATGAGAGGAAGGAAGAGAGAGAGAGAGGAAGAAAGCAAGATAGAGAAAGAGAGAGAGAAAGAAAGAAAGAGAGAGAGATGAGAGAGGAAGGAAGAGTGAGAGAGGAAGAAAGCAAGAGAGAGAAAGAGAGAGAGAGAAAGAAAGAAAGAGAGAGAGGGGAAGAAAGCAAGAGAGAGAAAGAGAGAGAGAGAAAGAGAGAGAGAGAAATGAGAGAGGAAGGAAGAGAGAGAGAGAGGAAGAAAGCAAGATAGAGAAAGAAAGAAAGAGATGGGAGAGGAAGGGAGTGAGAGAAAGAGAAAGAAAGCAAGAGAGAGAAAGAGAAAGAAAGAAAGAGATGAGAGAGGAAGGAAGAGAGTGAAAGAGAGGAAGAAAGAGAGAGAGAGAAGAGTGGAAGGAAGAGAGAGAGAAATGATAGAAAAAAGGGGAGAAAAAAAGAGAAATGAGAAAATGATTGAGGCAGAGAATGACAGAAAAGAGAGAGAAACAGAGGGAGAAGTGATTCTTGATTTAAAGCATATGGTAAAAGCACTTAAATAATAACAGAGAAAAAAACCCAGCCCTCACCTGTTTTTATTAATAGTTTTGCTGGTTGTTTTAGTTTTAATAGTAATGGATTTTGGTTTTTTAAAATTATTATTGACAAAATTGAACGGGTCCAAAGACGGGCTACAAGAATGGTGGAAGGTCTTAAGCATAAAATGTATCAGGAAAGACTTCATGAACTCAATCTGTATAGTCTGGAGGACAGAAGGAAAAGGGGGGACATGATCGAAACATTTAAATATGTTAAAGGGTTAAATAAGGTCCAGGAGAGAAGTGTTTTTAATAGAAAAGTGAACACAAGGACAAGGGGACGCAATCTGAAGTTAGTTGGGGGAAAGATCAAAAGCAACCTGAGAAAACATTATTTCACTGAAAGAGTAGTAGATGCTTGGAACAAACTTCCAGCAGACGTGGTTGGTAAATCCACAGTATCTGAATTTAAACATGCCTGGGATAAACATATATCCATCCTAAGATAAAATACAGGAAATAGTATAAGGGCAGACTAGATGGACCATGAGGTCTTTTTCTGCCATCAGTCTTCTATGTTTCTATGTTTCTATTAATTTCTTTTAATAAAAAAGAAGGGATTCATTTATTTATTTATTTTTTATTTCTATGCCGCCCAGTCCCAAGTTTTTCCTTATTTCCAGATTGCATTTCTTCTTGGTCAGGTTCCGCCCATTGCTTCTTGTACTACCTTCAGGTGGCATGGAGAATAAATAGATGCCATCTGCTCTGTGGCAGCCCTTTAAGGATTAACTACTATTATATTCCCCCTCAGTTTTCTGTTTATTGAGTTAAACATACTCATTCTCTTAGCCCTTGTTCATAGGATTTAGCCTCTAGGCCAGGGGTGTCAAACTCAATTTCATTGAGGGCCACACCAGGGCTGTGTTTGACCTCAGAGGGCCGGGGGAGGGCTTGCCCAGGGTGTGTGGCCATGGTGGGCATGGCACCGGATTTGGGGGGCAGTAGTTTTAAAATGGCCGGGGGGGGGCAGACACTTAGGCTGTATGGGGCCCCAAAATTCCTGATGGTGGCCCTGAAATCAGTTTCTGGAAGCTTATGAAAAGGGAGCTATAAATAGAATAGATGTAGTTGTTGATGATAAGGGGCAAACTAATAATGAAAATAATGTTCTTCGGGTAATGTGCACGAATGCTCGAAGCTTAATGGCCATAATATCTAGAGATAATTTGGATCTGGTTGCCATAACTGAGACATGGTTTAAGGATTCTAATGAATGGGAAATATCCATACCAGGATATACACTGTATAGGAAGGATAGAATAGAGAGAAAGGGAGGTGGAGTAGCCATTTATGTTAAAGAAAGTCTAAAAACAACACTAATTCAAAATATGTGTAAAGATCTGGAGACTCTCTGGATTTGCATGCAAAATAAAGACGGTTCTGTCATTAGAATTGGGGTGATCTATATGCCTCCAGGGCAATCTGAGGAATATGACAACAAGATGGTGGATGAAATTAGGCAGTAAAGGGAAATATTGTGGTTATGGGTGATTTCAACATGCCTGATGTTGACTGGAATATCCCCAGTGCCCTTACATGCAAAAGTAAGAATATAGTAGAGGCCTTTACAGGAGCAGCTCTGGCACAGCTGGTTAAGACACCAACTAGAGGGGAGAATATTCTAGATTTAGTTTTTACGAATGGGAATTGGGTTTCAGAGGTCAAGGTGGGAGAAAATTTAGGTTGCAGTGACCATCTATGTTTGTAGTTTGATGTAAAAACTGATTGTGAGCAATCGTATACTGCAACCAAAGTATTGGATTTCAGAAAAACAAATTTTAATGCAATGAGGGAATATTTAAATAATGAATTAAAGGGGAGGGATAAAATGGCAGAAGCGAGCACCCAGTGGACTGTATTAAAAAAGGCCATCTTAAAAGCCACAGGACTGTATGTAAGGCAAATAACTAAAGGTAAAAGGAAGAAGAAACCGCTATGGTTTAGCAATGATGTAAGGGCTATAGTCAATGAAAAAAAGGCTGCCTATAGGAGGTATAAAGAGTCTGATAGAGAGGTGTATAAAATAAGACAGAAGGAGGCGAAACAGATAATACATGCTGCTAAAGCCTCAAAAGAGGAAGAAATTGCCAAACCTGTAAAGAAGGGGGATAAAACCTTCTTCAGATATATTAGTGATAAGAAGAAGAAAAACTGCAGCATCACGAAGCTTAGTACCGGAAATAATACATGCATTGATGGGAATAAGGAGTTCGCTGACCATTTGAATAGCTACTTCTGTTCAGTTTTCTCAAAAGACACCTTACAAAATAATACTATAGAGGGATATAGCATTGCTTCCAGTTGTACGGATTCAGCTCCAGTGATCTTAGAAGCCGATGTCTTAGAAGAACTTGAACGATTAAAGATAAATAAGGCAATGGGTCCAGATGGCATCCACCCCAGAGTTCTTAAAGAACTCATATCTGTCATTGCTACCCCCCTGACTGATTTGTTTAACCAATCCCTGTTAACAGGAGATGTTCCTGAGGATTGGAGAATGGCCAGTGTTCTGCCTATCCACAAGAAGGGCAGTAGAGAAGAAGTTGGTAACTACAGGCCAGTTAGCTTGACATCAGTTATAGTTAAAATGATGGAGACTCTACTCAAAAAGAGGATAAATCAGTACCTAAAAAACAATAACTTATTGGAACCGAATCAGCATGGCTTTACTGAAGGCAAATCATGTCAGACTAATCTCATTGATTTCTTTGACTATGTCACAAAGGTGTTGGATCAAGGTGGTGCCGTGGATATTGCCTACCTGGACTTCAGCAAAGCCTTTGATACAGTTCCACATAAAGAGCTGATAGATAAATTAGTGAAGATTGGACTTAATCCCTGGATAGTTCAGTGGATTTCAAGCTGGCTGAAGCATAGACATCAGAGAGTTATTGTTAATGGCGAGTATTCTGAGCAGAGACAGGTTACAAGCGGTGTGCCACAATGGTCTGTTCTGGGTCCTATTCTTTTTAATATGTTTGTGAGTGACATAGGGGAAGGTTTGGTAGGGAAGGTTTGCCTATTTGCCGATGACTCTAAAGTGTGCAATAGGGTTGATATTCCTGGAGGGGTCTGTAATATGGTAAATGATTTAGCTTTACTAGATAAATGGTCAAAGCAATGGAAACTGCAGTTTAATGTTTCCAAATGTAAAATAATGCACTTAGGGAAAAGGAATCCTCAATCTGAGTATTGCATTGGCAGTTCTGTGTTAGCAAAAACTTCAGAAGAGAAGGATTTAGGGGTAGTGATTTCTGACAGCCTCAAAATGGCTGAGCAGTGTGGTCGGGCAGTAGGAAAAGCAAGTAGGATGCTTGGCTGCATAGATAGAGGTATAACAAGCAGGAAGAGGGAGATTGTGATCCCCTTATATAGAGCACTGGTGAGACCACATTTGGAATACTGTGTTCAGTTCTGGAGACCTCACCTACAAAAAGATATTGACAAAATTGAACGGGTCCAAAGACGGGCTACAAGAATGGTGGAAGGTCTTAAGCATAAAACATATCAGGAAAGACTTAATAAACTCAATCTGTATAGTCTGGAGGACTGAAGGAAAAGGGGGGACATGATCGAAACATTTAAATATGTTAAAGGGTTAAATAAGGTTCAGGAGGGAAGTGTTTTTAATACGAAAGTGAACACAAGAACAAGGGGACGCAATCTGAAGTTAGTTGGGGGAAAGATCAAAAGCAACGTGAGAAAATATTATGTCACTGAAAGAGTAGTAGATCCTTGGAACAAACTTCCAGCAGACGTGGTTGGTAAATACACAGTAACTGAATTTAAACATGCCTGGGATAAACATATATCCATCCTAAGATAAAACACAGGAAATAGTATAAGGGCAGACTAGATGGACCATGAGGTCTTTTTCTGCCGTCAGTCTTCTATGTTTCTATGTTTCTATTTATTTATACGTCTATGCCACCCAGTCCCAAAAGGACTGCCGCTGAGACATTATACTTTTCCACCCACACTGAAAAAAAAATAGAGGGAACAGTGGTCCTCATTTTTACTTGACTCTATTCTGTCTCCACTTTCTGATTCCAGCTCTAACCTAGCAACTTGCTCGTAAACTTCTTGCGCTTTTTCTATATTCTCTACTTTAATCCTTCTACCTTCCAGAATAATTATCATTCCCTCGGGTATGATCCATCTGAAATTAATTCCTTTTTTATTTAATAATTTGGCCAATGATTTATAATCCATTCTTTGCTCCTGAACTCTCCTAGGAATTTGTTTTAAGATGTTATGTTCTGTACCATTATAGGTTAATTTGACTTCTCTGGATGCTGCATAAACTTTATCTCTTATATTTTTTCTTGAGAATCTTAGATGTACCTCCTTGGTTTCTGCTTGTCAGGGATGGCTGAGGTGCTGCGGGTGTTGCTTCTGCCCTCTCCTCCCCACTCCTCTCCCCCCACCTGAGCACTGACTGAACGGTGCATCCGGTGCATCCGGTGCATCCGGTGGCATGCCCGGCAAACTCCTCCATCTAGAGGACTCCCAAGGCAGAGATGTTTGCCGGGCATGCCAATGGACGCACCATTCAATCAGCGCTTAGGCGGGATGAGAGGAGTAGGGAGAGAGGAGAGAAGGGGAGGCCTCCGTTGACCATTACCATAGAGCAGGAAGTGCAATCATAGATCAGCTGCTGCCCTGACTGGGGGTTTGGAAGCCACAGAGCCAGAGTTGGGGGTGGGGGGGGGGAGAAAGAAAGAAAGGTTTCTGCTGGTTTCTTTGAGTGCAGCCAAAAGTCTGTCTGCCTTCCTTTCTTTCTCTTTCTTCTGTTATCCTTTTCTTCCCAATGAACACTATTAGAGAGGTTTTATTGTAACAGGGAAATAAAATGGTCCTCTGCAGGAATTCTTTATAGTTCATGTCAAAATTAATGGTCCAAATATAAAATGTTGCCCAGTCTGGATAAAAAGGCTGTCTCCTGCTGTTGTTTCCCTGATTACTGTCCACAGTCGCCGTGCCCAAGTCCAAAATCCATTAGGCTTCTAAATCCTAAGAGTCTTAATGGCCCCAAAAGAAAGGAAGTGTCAACCTTCACTTAGATGCTGCATTCTTTCGCTTGGTTGTCAATAGTTACAGGGTGAGTTAGAGATAAGGGGTGTGGGTGGGAAGTGCACAGGAGGAGATATAGGTTTAGTTTTCCTAGGTACCAGGAGGAGACCATTAGAAGAAAATTCCAGAAGAGTGATATGAGGAACAATATGTCCCACCTGATGATTATGGACAATGGGGATTGAGCACAGTCCCAAGCGGGGTTGGAAAAAGGAGTTTGATATACATTTGTATCACGCCATTTTCTCAGACTTTGCTTTTTTTTTGATGCTTCTAGTTTTGATTTTGATAAATTCACTTCTGAACTTTTATAAAAAGGACTCTGAGTTTTATTTGTCTGAATTCTGACTGGCATCTTGACATTAAGCAAAGTCTGCCTATACAGTCACTCCTGGAGAAGAAATTCTACCAGGAACTGGCAAATATGTCCCAACGCGAAAGTGAGGGAGATTCTTCCAGAGAGGACACTGCCCTCAAAAGCCTTCCTCCTCTGATATTTGAAAAGGAGGGAGCTCTGGATCCCAGCGGAGATGACCGGTCCCAAGACAAGCCGGTGAGAAGAGCCCCTCGATGGTCAACCGGTGTGGGTGTAAGTGATCTCCTTGGCGATGTAATGAGGGATTCTGATGCTAATATGACCCACCGAAAGAAACAAAAGAAGGAGAAGTGGGTGGTCAGCCAGGAAGGGAGTTTACTGATGGAGCTGGTGTCTGGGATTAAGGAAGCCCTGTCAGTGGTAGAGAAGAAAAGTCAGGAATCCTTAGCTGGCCTCCTGAGTGAGGAGGAGGGGGAGGATGATAAGATGGCCGGGCCCTCGGGGCAGGAAGTGCAGCGGAGAGCAGCCACCCAAACCCCCGCTCCGGCACAAGATCTGAGTCCTCTGATCCCAAGACATATGCAGCAAAGGGGGGGAGCCCGCAGAAGCAAGGCTCCGACTGCCCCCCTTCACCCAGTGATACGATGGAGCACCAGGAGGGTTGAGATATTTCCTGGCCCAAGTGAATCAATACATGGAAGATTATGAGGATGAGTTCCCCAGTGATCGAGGCTGGGTGAGGGTTGTGACCTGCGCATTGGATGGGAAAGCCGTGGATTGGATGGTGTCGTTACATGAATGAAGGGACCCCGTCCTTAGGAATTTTGATCAGTTTATGACTGCCCTCAGAGGATCTTTGAAGATCTCCAGGCTGAAAGAAAAGCTAGAACCAAGCTGAAAACCCTGAAGCAGGGAGGGAGCTCAGTCACTGAATATACCCAAGAGTTCAGGGAGCTGATGGCTTCTGTTAGTTCATATCCAATGAATATCCTCGTGGAGTATTTTATGGATGGATTGGATGATGAGGTTTACCAGCACTGCCGAGCCAGAGCAACCCTGAGAAACATCAGTAGATGGTTCCAGTTGGTGGCAGAGGTGGAGATGGACCTCCTGAGAAGCCAACGGGAGAAAAGTTCCCCCTTGGGGGTGGGGACAGGGCCTGAAGAAAGGCCCCAGGTTGTTTCCAGAGAAACCTAAAACTACAGCTTGCTTCCGATGTGTGAAGGAGGGTCATCGAGCAGCAGAGTGCCTGGCCAAGCCTGTGCCGAGAGCGACCCCTAGTGGTGAAAAGAAGCTGGAGCAATGGATCAAGAAATCCCCAGACACCAGGCAAGTGGGGAAGGAAACTGTAGAGGTCGCCCCCTCAAAAAGGGAGGAGTTGGGATCTCCGGTGCATCCAATCATCGCAGATAGTGAGCTGGAAGAAGCCATATCGATAATCCCCCCCCCTTGGATGTGTATAAATTCCCCTCACCTTAAGGGACCTGACGGGGGGGACAAGGGGAAGCATGCTAGCCCTTTTGGATTTGGGCTTTACCAGGAACCTTATGTCTCCCGAGGTGGTGGAGAGTTTGGGCCTCAAATTACGAGGCCTGAGGGATCCCATTTAATTTACCCAGTTGGAATGATTGATGGCAGGGGGGAACCAGCCACCCATAAGACAGGGACTTTCATCATGACGATGGGGTCCCACCAAGAGACTATACAGTTTATTGTGGGACCCTTGCCTGATAATGCAGTTATATTGGGAGTGCCTTGGCTACAAAAGTGGAATCCTGAAATTAACCGGCGTACTGGTGCTGTCAGGAAAGGATGAACTGGGGTTTGTCTTAGCAGAACCTGGACGGAGAACCCCCCCTGAGATGGAAAAGATTACAGGGGAGGAGAAAATGCCTAAAGAGTATTGGGACCTTAAGGCAGTTTTCAGTGAAAGGGAAGCTGATAAATTGCCACCCCACAGGGCCACGGACTGTAGTATTGATATACTGCCTAGAGCGAAACTGCCAAAACGTAAGATGTACTCCTTAACCCCTGGAGAGCTGGGTGAGCTATGCAGGTTCATTGACAAGAATTTGACAAGGGGCTTTATACAGCCAGCGAGGCCTCAAATGGCAGCTCCTATCATGTTTACAGAGAAGAAAGATGGCTCTCTGCTTGGTCGTAGTCTTTAGATTCCTCAACACGATTTGCATGCATAATGTGTACCCCCTACCACTAATGAAGGACATGTTGACCTATCTGACTAAGGGGAAATTCTTCACAAAGCTGGACTTACGAGAGGCGTACTATAATGTGCGCATCAAGGAGAGAGATGAGTGGAAAATGGCTTTCAACACCCCCTTGGGATGTTTTCAATTTAGGGTGCTCCCATTTGGCCTACAGGGAGTGCCAGGGATCTTCATGCAGCTAATCAATGAGGTACTACATGAGCATTTATTTAAAGGATGCTTGATCTATTTGGATGACATATTAATATACTCAGAGACCCTAGAGGAACATGTGGCTTTGGTCATGGAAGTTCTAAAAAAGCTTAAGGTCGCAGAACTTTATGCGAATTTGGCAAAGTGTGAGTTTCACCAGAGCAGAATTGACTATCTGGGATACCGCGTATTGCACCAAGGGGTGGAGATGGAATCGGAGAAAGTGACGGCAGTCTTGGAGTGGGAAGCCCCACACATTAGAAAACAACTGCAGAGTTTTCTAGTGTTCGCTAACGTCTATTGATAATTTCTCCCAGCTTTCTCCCAGATAGCACTGCCAATCACCAACTTACTGAAAACCAAGGGAGAGGGTAAGCCCAAACCTAATGGCCCCTTGCAGTAGACCATGGAATGTCAAGCAGCTTTTGAGAAGTTGAAAAAACTGTTTGCCAGTGAGCCTATCCTTAAACACCCTAACTTAGAACTACCTTTTGTGGTGCAAGTGGATGCAAGTGATGTGGCCGTGGGAGCAGTACTATTACAAAAGGATGAAGAACATGGGTTGCGCCCCTGTGCATACACTTCTAGAAAATGAACCGAAACTGAACGTAGGTGGGCTGTATGGGAAAAGGAAGTGCTTGCAGTGTGCTGGGCCCTGCTCTCCTGGATACATTTCCTAGAAGGTGCCAAGCAGCCATTCGAAGTGTGGACGGATCATAAAAATTTGGAAGCTTTGAAGACCCCCAGGAAACTGTCCCCAAAGCAAGCTAGGTGGGCGCAGCAGTTTAGCCGGTTCAATTTCTCATTGTGCTATATACCTGGGGGTAACAATTTTATGGCTGATGCACTTTCCAGATTGCCACAATGCAACAGTGGTACATTGGAATTAATTCAACCAGTGATTGGTGAATCACAAAAGGCATGTCCGACAATTACTAGACAACAGAGTTTGGGGGAAACTGAACTTCCTGACAGTCTAGTTGCAGATCTTGAGAAGGCACTGGAAACCGAGGATTAGGTTTTAACTCGCCAAGGGGATTGCACCCAGCGTAGTGGGCTGGCATGGATAGGGTCCCGGTTATATGTCCCTGCGACCATGAGAATAACGATATTGCCGAGGGGACATGATTCCAAAGTAGCTGGTTTACACCTGCTGAGAAGGCAGTTTTGGTGGCTTTCCATGAAAAAGGACATCGAGACTTATATGGCAAGCTGCCCTGTGTGTGCGGCAGCAAAGTAGGCCCCGGGTCATCCCCAAAGGACTGTTGCAAACTGTGGCGAGACCCGGAGCACCCTGGAAAGAAATTTCTATGGATTTCATTGTGGACCTACCTGAGAGTGGGGGGAATACTGTTATTTGGGTTGTAACTGACCTTTTTTCCAAACAGGTTCATTTTGTGGCATACCCAAAGACCCCACTTCCAGAGCATTAGCAAAAATGTTCATACAACATGTATATCGCCTTCACGGAATTCCTGAGAGAGTCATATCAAACTGAGGAGTACAATTCACCTCAAACCTTTGGAAGGTATTTTTGGGGTTGTTGGGTACAAAACAAGGGCTCAGTTCAAGCCACCACCCTCAGACCAATGATGTGTGTGAGAGAGAGGGCTAACTCTGTGTTGGAACAGTACCTTAGGTGTTATTTGAATTATCAGCAGGATAATTGAAGCAAACTTTTACCGTTCACAGAGGTTGCCTATAACAATTCGCTACATAGTAGCACTGGGTTCACTCCGTTTAAACTGGTGAGTGGACATGATTTTGTGCCAATTCCAGAACTACCCCAGGATGAGCCTAAACATCCATCATTAAAGGATTGGGTAGCACAGCTAAAAGCAACCTTGCTTGTAGCTCAGAAAGTGTTGGATGAGGCTCATGATGCCCATAAGGCCCAGGCTGACAAAAAGAGGAGAGCTGCAGTAGATTACCAGGTGGGAGACAGGGTTTACCTCTCTACGAAGTTCTTGAGAACCACTCAAAAATGAAAGAAATTAGGTGCTAATTATGTGGGTCCTTTCCCAGTTGTACAGAGGGTGAATTCATTGGCAATGAAATTGGAATTGCCAAAAACGTTAAGGAAAATCCACCCAGTGTTTCACATAAGTTTATTAAAACCGGAACGGGTTTGTGACCTGTGTCCCACTGAAGAATATCCTCTGGCCCCTTTGCTCATTGAGGAAGAACAACATTTTGAGGTTAAAGAAGTGTTGGATTCAAGGAAACATAGAGGGAAAACTCAATACTTAGTGGCGTGGAAACATTTCCCTGTTTCTCATGCAGAATGGGTTGAAGAGAAGCACATGAATGTGCAGAGGGAAATTGATCGGTTTAGAGCAAAGTACCCTGATAAGCCTTAATGTATAATGTATATATTGGTGTTGTTTTGTTTTTTTTCTTTATAGGACTAAAGTCCCTGTTCCAGGGGGTCCGAATGTCAACCTTCGCTTAGACGCTGCATTCTTTCGCTTGGTTGTCAATAGTTACAGGGTGGGTTAAATATAAGGGGTGTGGGTGGGAAGTGCACAGGAGGAGATATAGGTTTCGTTTTCCTAGGTACCAGGAGGAGACCGTTAGAGGAAATTTCCAGAAGAGTGACGTGAGGGCCAAGATGTCCCACCTGATGATTATGGACAATGGGGATTGGGCACGGTCCCAATAGGGATTGGGAAAAGAGGGTTGATATACGTTTGTATCGCGCCATTTTCTCAGACTTTGCTTTTCTTTCGATGCTTCTAGTTCTGATTTTGATAAATTCACTTTTGAACTTTTATAAAAAGGATTCTGAGTTTTATTTGTCTGAATTCTGACTGGCAGCTTGACAGGAAGGCTCAATCTTCAATTATTTTCAGCATTCCAAAGTCATAGATATCCCCCCAAAGCTGGTCAGCCTACCCCACCATTTGCCTGGATCTTGCCCAACGAACTGCTCTGCCTGTTCTCTCTTCTCTCTTCGGTGCCCAGCCTCTCTCACTGGCCAGCACTTTTACATCATGTTGGTGGTCACCCATATGTTGCCTTCGGTGCTGACCACTCTCACTGGCTGGCCACCCTCGACATCCTGCAGCGGTCAGCAACAACGGTAGCAACCTTTCTTGGCTGGAGGCTGGCGGCTCGCTGCTGACTGCCACCTAACTCTCCCCACCCCGTGCAACATTTGGTGTAGCCTGGGATTTCCAGCTGAGAAAGACTGCCACCCAATGCTCCCCACCCCATGCAACGTTCGGTGTAGCTTGGGATTTCCAGCTGAGGCTGGCGGCCGCTGCTGACTGCTGCCCTTTTAGGCTTCGTGGGGAGGGAAGCTGGTAAATTCTGAAGCTGGCACCTTCTCCTCTGAAATCCCGGTGCCCTGCCAATCCCTGGGGCCAAGCCATTGGCCTCCAGCTGAGAAAGGCTGCCACCTCCGCTGCTCACCGCCACCCAACTCTCCCCACCCCATGAAATGTTCGGTGGATAAGACACACCCAGTTTTTGACACACTTTTTTTGCATCCAGAAGGTGCGTCTTATACACTGAAAAATGGGGTACATATAGATATAGATGTAGATGTAGATAAAGGACAGAGATAAAGAAAATAAATGTAGGAAGGAAGATTAAGCCATTCATCCAATTACTTTGAAACCTGAAGGAGAGAACTGCTTACTAATATTTTCTTTGTAGGCTCAACAGATGTCCATGTGCCACCTTTATGTTGGTTAAGGCAGCCAGGATTCCCTTGAGTACCATTTGTTGGGGGTCAAGGGAATCTTTCTGCTCAAGATCCCCATGTAGAATTGGTGGACCACTGTGTGACAGAAAATGCTGGACTCGATGGGCTTCAAATGGCCTGATTCAGCATGGCTCTTCTTAACTGAACAAAAAAACACACAGGTTTTGCTCTATCCATACCACAAGGAAAGCTTAACCAAGAAATCAAATATTCATCCTTATATCTGTGCTATATCTCCCACTAACATAAACAGAAACCAGTTGATTGAAACATATTAATCATGTGTTTTCCTTTTCTTTTAAATCATGCCTAACAAATTGCAGCAAAGCAGCTTACAACCTGAGGCTAAAACTTATGCACAGTAATAGTGACCTCCAGTGGTAATAGTAGAGAAATGAAGAACTTTCTTTTTGGCATAACAGTCAACAAAACCTGTGTGGTTAAATATTTCTGTTTCAGTAGATTAAAAAATAGTGCAATTTTTATATTGAACTTCATTTGATCAGACTGCTACACTATTTCACATTTTCCCTGTTTAATCTTCTTTACTTTAACATACAGAAAATCTCAGGATTGGTTTTTTTTTACTATAGGTAAATTTTAGTATTCTAACAATGGATGTTATTATAATTATTACCTTTACCATTACTTTATTGATAATCTGTATAAACAAATTGATCCAGACAATACATTGTTTATTAGGCACTCATGTATTTTTAAAAAAAGAAAAAATGTATATTTTTTTAAAAAAAAGAAAAGAAAGAAAAGAAACCCCCAGGATTGAATATGCATTTTACTGTAAACAATAGTGCAGGTTAGTTTGTTTTGGGTCAATATGAAAGGCAAACCCAATCTCTTTTTGAGATTAGCTGCCACTCCAATTTAGCTTGGCATTTTAATAGGAATGAACCATTTATGGTTTTCTCAGTTAGTCGTGGATTGTATCCATTCATGCCTCTACTACAAGAGCACCAGATTTTCCAGTTCAAGACCAAGATTAGTAAATTGTAATAGAGAACATTTTTTAAAAACCCCAGCAGAATAGTAAAGACAAAAACTAAAATAGTAATTTTAGTTAAGCATTTTTTCTTCTTCATGAAAACCTTGAACAGTTTCCTTCTTCCCTTTTCTAGAGTTTTTATTTTATGATTTGATAATAACTTCTGCAGGAGGATTGCCTACTAAGGTTTAGTGAAAAGCCACCAAAGCTTAAAAGGGCCAAATTAACCTAGAATTATTTAATAATGAGCCTGATTTGATTTCACGCTTAAAATCTCTCTCAGTTCAAATTAGATAAATTCCCCTGCCAAATGTCTGATTCATCATGAATCCTTCTTTAAAAAGTAGAAACATCTCTTACTCCTTTCAAGGATACCAAAGAAGGAATTAGAAAAGACCTGAGAGTGCCGGCCGGTGGCAGCTGCCGGCACCAAAGAGCCTGGGGGACAGAACTTTTATGCCCAGGACTCAGACACTCCCCCCTGAACATTGAATTTTTCTAGAACTTACCCTTTTTAGAACTTGGTGTTTTTACTGCTGACTTGATTGTCTAATGAATTCAACTACCTCCTATATTTTTAGCATTTTATAATTTTTATAATTTTTTAATAATATTTAATAATTAATACATTTATTACTACTAAATTTAGAGAGTAATCTAGAGTAATCTGGCATTTTAGTATTAATTATTAATGGGATTGTATTTTATAGATGTTTTAGTAATTAATGTTTTAGCTAATTTATTGGGGAGGATTTTTAATGATGGATGGTTGGGATGGATGGGAAGATATGCATGGAATGAATGATTGGGGTGGGTGGGATGTTATGTATGAGGCAAATGGAAATACAGTGATCCCTCGATTAGCACGGTCTCGATTAGCGCGAAACGCTGCAACGCGGTTTTTCAAAAAATATTAATTAAAAAATAATTAATAATAAAATAATCAAAATAATAATCAGTCTTCTATGTTTCTATGTTTCTATGTTTCTATAAGTCCGCGCTAGTTCTCTCTCTCTTTCTCTCCCTGTTGCCGGCGTGGTATATGAGAGAGAAAGAGAGAGGCAGAGGTCGGGCGCATTACCGGGAGGTGGAGGCGGCGTGGGGACGCTGGGTGCCGGGGACACCGAGGAGGGGGTGGACGTGGCCTCTCAGCTGCAGAGACGAACAAGGGCGGAGGCAACGGCGGAGTCCGGCGCTGGGGCCATGCGGGGCCGCTCATCCAGGAGGGCGTGGACTGGCAAGTCGCCCTCTTTTCTCTTTCTTTCTCTCTCTTATACCACACCGGTAACAGGGAGAGAAAGAGAGAGAGCGGAGGGCACCTTGCCGGTCCACGCCCCCCTAGATGAGCGGCTCTGCATGGCCCCAGCGCCGCCCAGGCAAAGGGGAAACCCCAAGATCGCTTGCCGCTTGCCGTATTGCAGCGAAGGAGACGAAGCAAGGCTCCAAGCTGCAATACGGCAAGCGGCAAGCGATCTTGGGGTTTCCCCTTTGCCTGGGCGCCGGGAAGACCAAGGGAAGGTTCCTTCAGCCGCCCAACACCTGATCCGCTCCGCAGCGCGGCAGCCGCGAGGAGCCGAAGATGGGGTTTCCCCTTTGCCTTTACCCCATCTTCGGCTCCTCGCTGCTTCCGCGCTGCGGAGCAGATCAGCTGTTGGGCGGCTGAAGGAACCTTCCCTTGGTCTTCCCCGCCGCCCACACGCAAACTCCACCATCTGCGCATGTGCGGCCATGAAAAAAAATGGCGCGCATGCGTAGATGGTGTTTTTACTTCCGCACCACTATAACGCGGAAATCGATTAGCGCGGGAGGTCTTGGAATGTAACCCCCGCGCTAATCGAGAGATCACTGTAGTATGAATGAGAATAGTCCACCTGGCGATGGAGAGGCAGGAGGAATGGGGGTGTCTATCTCGGGTGGCGGAGGCTCAGAATATTCTGGTCCTGCTAGGGAGAGGCAGATATGGCGGGAGTCATGGGGCAAGCCATTCTGGGGGAAGAAGGGATCGCTGCTATCCTGGTATGTGTGACTGAAACCTGGCTGGGCCCAGAGGGAGGAGTTTGTCTCTCCGAAATTTGCCCAGGCAGGTTTCAGGTTTGGCATCAGCCGCGACCCCAGGGAAGGGGGAGAGTAATGGCTATTATAGCCAAGGAGACTATTTGACTACGTAGACTCATTGCCCCTGAGATTGCGGGTTGTGAGTCTCTCCTGGTGAAGTTGGATTTAGGGGTTCAGGTGGGATTGTTGCTTACATACCTGTCTCCCAGCTGTGTATCAACAGCCCTGTCTATGCTGCTCGATGAGGTGGCCGGTTTGGCGGTGGAATTCCCAGGACTTATTGTCCTGGTGGACTTCAATTTACCATCACTCGGCGGGTACTCTGGGTTAGCACAGGAATTCATGGCCACTATGACAGCCATGGACCTGACAAGTAGTTCAGGGTCTGACTCACAAGGCGGGACATGCCCCCGACATGATATTTCTCTCGGAGCAATCGAGTAATGGTCTGAGATTAAGGGGCTTAGATGCACTGCCTTTGTCATGGTCAGACCATTTTCTACTATGGCTTGACTTCATGGCTCCAATCCTCCCCCGCAGGAAGTGGAACCAATTAGATGGATGGAGAGGGCTTTCAGAGGGCACTTGGGGTTTTACCAGATTCACTCGTCCACAGCTTGGCAGAGTCTCTTGCCGTGGCCTGCAATAGGGCTGTGATGGAGGCTCTTGACTGAATTGCGCCGTTGCAACCTCTCTGTGGCACTAGACCCCGGAGAGCCCGTTGGTTCACTGAGGAACTCTGGGAGTTGAAATGCCAGAAGAGATGTCTAGAGAAGCGGTGGAGGAAAAGTAAATCTGAATCCGACAGAACACTTGTAAGAGCTCATATTAAGACTTACAAAGTGGCATTCAAGGTGGCAAGATGTGTATATCATGCTACCTTGATTGCATCAGCAGAATCCTGCCCGGCTGCTTTGTTTAGGGTGACTCCCTTCTTAACCAGGGGGGAATTGGGGAACCCTTGCAGTGAACGCTTTTCACTTATAAAATCGCTTGGATCCGGACGGACCATGACTCCAATTGGATAGCAGTGTCGACTGACAACGAGTCAGTCGAGGTGACTGGGGCCCATCCTTGTCCATCTGTCTGGGAGGAGTTTGACTTGGTGATATATGATGAAGTGCACAAGGCCATTGGAGCTGTGAGTTCCGCCACCCGCTTACTGGATCCGTGCCCCTCTAGGCTGGTTTTGACCAGCTGAGAGGTGACACAGAGCTGGGTCCAGGAGATTGTCAATGCTTCTTTGAGTAGGGGGTCCTTCCCGGCTCCCTACAAGGAGGCACTTGTGTGCCCCCTCCTCAAGAAACCTTCCCTGGACCCAGCCGTGCTTAATGACTACTGTCCAGTTTCCAATCTTCCCTTTATGGGGAAGATTGTCAAGAAGGTGGTGTCACCCAAGCTCCAGCGATCCTTGGAAGAAGCCGATTATATAGGCCCTCAACAGTCAGGATTCAGGCCTGGCTACAGCACGGAAACTGCTTTGGTCACATTGATGGATGATATCTGGTGGGCCCAGGACAGGAATTTGTCCTCTGTCCTGGTGCTTCTTGACCTCTCATTGGCTTTCGATACCATTGACCATGGTATCCTTCTGCGCCAGCTGGAGGGGTTGGGAGTGGGAGGCACTGTTCTATGGTGGTTCTCCTCCTACCTCTCCAGTCGTTCGCAGTCAGTGTTAGTGGGGGGTCAGAGGTCAACTTCTAGGTTTCTCCTTTGTGGGGTTCTCAGGGGCCAGTCCTCTCTCCCATGCTATTTAATATCTACATGAAACCACTGGGTAAGATCATCCAAGGGCATAGGGTAAGGTATCATCAGTATGCTGATGATACCAAGTTACAGTGATCCCTCGATTATCGCGAGGGTTCCATTCCAAGACCCCTCGCGATAATCGATTTCTCGCGATGTAGCGGTGCGGAAGTAAAAACACCATCTGCGCATGCGCGTCCTGTTTTCCATGGCCGCGCATGCGCAGATGGTGGGGCGACGGCAGTTCGGAGGCTGGCAATGGTTTTTTTTCATGCCGGCCAACCCCCCCAGCGCCTCCGGGCTCCTTGCCGCTACCCCCCGCCCGCCCGATTCGCCCCTCCCATCCCTCCCTCCTTAGAACGTGGATTTTTCGCCGTCTCAAGTTGCTAGTTCTGAGTGAGAACACCTCCCCCACTTCTGATTTTCAAGTCAAATTTGAACCTGGATGGTTTGCCCTCTCAAGTTGCTAGTTCTTAGTGAGAACACTTCTGTCACTTCTGATTTTCAAGTCCAATTTGAACCTGGATGGTTTGCCCTCTCAAGTTCCTAGTTCTTAGTGAGAACACCTCCCCCACTTCTGATTTTCAAGTCCAATTTGAACCTGGATGGTTTGCCCTCTCAAGTTGCTAGTTCTTAGTGAGAACACTTCTGTCACTTCTGATTTTCAAGTCCAATTTGAACCTGGATGGTTTGCCCCCTCAAGTTGCTAGTTCTTAGTGAGAACACCTCCCCCACTTCTGATTTTCATGTCCAATTTGAACCTGGATGTTTTGCCCTCTCAAGTTGCTCGTTCTTAGTGAGAACACCTCCCCCACTTCTGATTTTCATGTCCAATTTGAACCTGGATGGTTTTCCCTCTCAAGTTGCTAGTTCTTAGTGAGAACACCTCCCCCACTTCTGATTTTCATGTCCAATTTGAACCTGGATGGTTTGCCCTCTCAAGTTGCTAGTTCTTAGTGAGAACACTTCTGTCACTTCTGATTTTCAAGTCCAATTTGAACCTGGATGGTTTGCCCTCTCAAGTTGCTAGTTCTTAGTGAGAACACCTCCCCCACTTCTGATTTTCATGTCCAATTTGAACCTGGATGGTTTGCCCTCTCAAGGTGCTAGTTCTTAGTGAGAACACTTCTGTCACTTCTGATTTTCAAGTCCAATTTGAACCTGGATGTTTTGCCCTCTCAACTTGCTAGTTCTTAGTGAGAACACTTCTGTCACTTCTGATTTTCAAGTCCAATTTGAACCTGGATGGTTTGCCCTCTCAAGTTGCTAGTTCTTAGTGAGAACACTTCTGTCACTTCTGATTTTCAAGTCCAATTTAAACCTGGATGTTTTGCCCTCTCAAGTTGCTAGTTCTGAGTGAGAACACTCCCCCCACTTCTGATTTTCAAGTCCAATTTGAACCTGGATGTTTTGCCCTCATGTCCTCCTTCCATCCCTCCCTCCTTCCATCCCTTCTCTCCCTCCCTCCTTCTCTCCCTCCCTCCTTCCACCCCTCCTTCCTTCCTTTCGTAAAAAGCACTTAAACAATGACAGAATAAAAACCCCCAGCCCTCACCTGTGTTTGAATTTCATTCACTCATTCATTCATTCATTCATTCTTCTGTATGCCACTCAGTCCCAACACTTTCAACCCACAAATTACCATTTCCCATCCCCTTAATGTACTGTACTGTACCTCTACCTGTACCTGTACTGTACACATTGAATAACACACTTAGTCATCCAGATAGAAACAATAACAATATTTATTTACATTTTTACATTTTTTGGGGGGGGTTAGCATAACTAGGATAAATCGGGATCTTCTTCTATCACCATGTCTACAATGGACGCTGCAGGTGATGGTGTGACAGACCTCGTGGTTTTTGTGACAAACATAGTTATGGGCAGTTGTTGGCGATTTTTCTTTTTCTTGGCTAACATGGCTCTGTATGGTGCAATGGTGTTGTCAAGGGAGGCCTTAAAGTGTATAGAGCGAGTCATGTTGGGATCCCAAAGTTCCACCATGCGTTGGAGATGTGCAGCAGTTCTGTTCAGTTCTGCAAGCCGCTCAAGCGTTAGGCCAACATCTTCTTCTTCCTCAGCTTGTTCAGCTTCCGCTTGAACCTCCTCTTCTTCACTCGCTGACTTGGTCAGCTCCTCCAGATCTTTGTCTGTCAGCGGTAGGCCATGCTCATCAAGCAAACCATTGACTTCCTCTGGTGTCATGTCAACGAAGCCTTCTCCACCCAGTGCCTGTGCCAGCTTCACAGAGTTCTGGACTGCAGCATCTTGAATTTCTTCGGGAGCAAATCCCCTGTAATCATGCACCACTTCTGGCCACAATTTCCTCCAGCAGGCATTCATTGTCTGTGACTTCATATCCATTAAGGCATTCTGAATGTTCTTCAGACAAGATGCAATTGTGTACTGACGCCAGTAGGCCTTCAATGTGAAGTTTTCATCAGCATCCATTGCTTCCACGATGCTTCCAAGAGAATTGCGCGTGTACAGTGCCTTAAATGCGCGGATAACACCTTGATCCATCGGCTGGATAAGCGATGTGGTGTTTGGTGGCAAGAATTCGACTTGCACCCCATCATGTTCATGTGCCAGGTCATCATGGCCTCCAGCATTGTCCATTAGGAGAAGCACTTTGAAATTGAGTCCTTTGGCAGCCAAATAATCCTTCACTTGTGGGATGAAGCACTGATGAAACCAGTCCCGCATGAGGGGTTTTGTAATCCATGCTTTAGGATTATGCATCCAGTACACTGGCAATGCATTCTTATTTCTGTTCTTGAGGGCTCTTGGATTTCGTGACTTATAAATTAGCCCTGGCTTCATCAAAAAGTCTGCTGCATTCCCACACATGATCAAAGTCACTCTATCTTTCATGGCCTTAAAGCCAGGGGCTTTGGCTTCATCTTGCATCAAGAAAGTCCGTGAAGGCATCCTCTTCCAGAACAGGCCTGTTTCATCCATGTTGAACACCTGTTCTGGAAGGTAGCCCCCTGCTGCAATTAGATCTTTAAACGTGCGCTGGACAAAGTTTTCGGCTGCACCTGTATCTGCTGAGGCAGCTTCTCCATGCAATGACACACTCTTCAGGCCATAGCGCCGTTGAAATTTGTCAAACCACCCTTTGCTTGCTGTGAATGTGGCTGGGGCTGAAGAAGCAGAAGATGTTGATGGCTGGGGGTCTTCAGAGTCAACAGCACCTTCATCTACAGAGAATGACAGGAAAGGGAGAGAGAAGTGACTTGAATGAAAGCATACAGTCCTTCCATCCCTCCCTCCTTCCATCCCTCCCTCCCTCCTTCCATCCCTCCCTCCCTCCCTCCTTCCATCCCTCCCTCCCTCCTTCCTTCCTTCCTTCCATCCCTCCTTCCTTCCATCCCTCCCTCCTTCCATTCCTCCCTCCTTCCATTCCTCCCTCCTTCCATCCCTCCTTCCCTCCCTCCCTCCTTCCTTCCTTCCATCCCTCCCTCCTTCCATCACTCCTTCCATCCCTCCCTCCTTCCTTCCTTCCATCCCTCCCTCCTTCCTTCCATCCCTTCTTCCTTCCATCCCTCCCTCCTTCCATTCCTCCCTCCTTCCATCCCTCCCTCCTTCCATCCCTCCCTCCTTCCTTCCTTCCATCCCTCCTTCCATCCCTCCCTCCTCCCATCCCTCCCTCCTCCCATCCCTCCCTCCCTCCTTCCTTCCTTCCATCCCTCCTTCCATCCCTCCTTCCCTCCCTCCCTCCTTCCTTCTTTCCATCCCTCCTTCCATCCCTCCCTCCTTCCATCCCTCCTTCCCTCCCTCCTTCCTTCCTTCCATCCCTCCTTCCATCCCTCCCTCCTTCCATCCCTCCCTCCCTCCCTCCTTCCTTCCATCCCTCCCTCCTTCCATCACTCCTTCCATCCCTCCCTCCCTCCTTTCTTCTTTCCATCCCTCCCTCCTTCCCTCCCTCCCTCCTTCCTTAAAAAACACTTAAATACAGAATAAAAACCCCCAGCCCTCACCTGCGTTTCCCTCATCTGCATCGCCTCCTTCTGTGTCTTCAAGACGGTTGTACAATTGCTGCGCCTTGGTTCGTATAGTGTTCGTATCCAAAGCAATGCTCTTTTTGCGGCAGTCTTGTACCCACACAGACAAAGCAGCTTCCATCTTCATAAGCCGTTTGTTTCTAGGCGTCACCATTCTTTTTGCAGCCTTGTTGAATGTTATCTGAGAAGTTTGCCTTATCTTCTTTTCGTCTTTCCGAATGTATCGCACAGTCGATTCGTTGATCCCATAATGCCGACCAACATCTACATTAGAACGTCCCGCTTTCAGCATGTCCAAAAGTTCAATTTTCTCCTTGATTGTCAGCATCTTCCTGCTCTTTTTAGCGTCGCCGCCTCCACCCCGCATGCAACGTTTAGGTGCCATCTTCCAAGAAGTCTTCACAAACAGCTCCAAGAAAGAGATCGAAGAAAGAGATAGAAGAAACAGATCCAAGTAACAGATCCAAGTAACAGATCCAAGAAACAGATCCAAGAAACAGATCCAAGTAACAGATCCAAGTAACAGCTACGACCAACAGCTACGACCAACAGCTCAAAAAGTTCCAAAAGTTTCAAAGCAAAGCACGCTGAGCAAACAACACTGATTGGCCGAGATTTCTGTCCATCAGCATTGACAACTCTGATTGGCTGAAATTTTGCTGTATCACCATTGCCAGGCAAACTTATTACAATGGCAAAGCTGATTGGCCGAGATTTCGGCCAACCAGCAATGGTAGACGTCAGTTTGGTGATGACGCGTGACGTCATTGGGCGGGAAAAACCGCGCACGTATTTTTAAATTTTTTTTTTAAATTCGCGATATAGCGTTTTGCGAAGATCGAGATGGTATCATTTGCTGAAAAATCGCGATATAGCGTTTCGCGAAGATTGAGATTGCGAAACTCGGGGGATCACTGTATACATCTCCACCCCATGTCCAGTCAGCGAAGCAGTAGAAATGATGTTTTTTTATTTTATTATTTTATTAATAGAGTTGAAAGGGACCGTTAGGTCATCGAGTCCAACCCCCTGCCTGAGCAGGAAACCCTACAGCACCCCAGCCAAATGGAAGTCCAATCTCCTCTTGAAGGTGTCCAGAGTTGGGGAGTTCACCACCTCCCCTGGCAGGCAGTTCCATTGGTTGATCGCTCTGACCGTCAGGAAGTTCTTCCTTATTTCCAGGTTGAATCTCTCCTTGGTCAGCTTCCAACCATTGTTCCTCGTCCGGCCCTCTGGTGCCCTGGGGAATAAAGAGACCCCCTCCTCACCGTGGCAACCCCTCAAGTATCTGTAAACTGCTATCATGTCCCCTCTAGACCTTCTTTTTTCTAGGCTGTCCATGCCCAGTTCTCTCAATCTCTCTTCGTAAGTCTTGGTTTCGAGTCCCCTAATCATTTTGGTTGCTCTTTTTTGCACCTTCTCCAGAGTTTCGATGTCTTTTTTGTAGTGAGGTGACCAAAATTGGATGCAATACTCCAGGTGGGGTCTGACCAGGGCATAGTAGAGTGGTATTAGTACTTCCCTGGTCTTGGAGCGTATTCATCTGTTGATGCAGTTTAGGATTGAGTTGGCTTTTTTGGCTGCTGCTGCACATTGCTGACTCATGTTTAGTTGATTGTCCAGCAAGACTCCAAGATCTCTTTCGCAGTCACTACTGCTGAGTGGGGTATCTCCCAGGCTGTATGTATGTCTAGGGTTCTTTTTGCCGAGGTGGAGGACTCTGCATTTGTCGGTGTTGAACCTCATTTTGTTGGTATGGGCCCACTGTGATAGTCTGTCTAGGTCTTCTTGTACTCTGAGCCTGTCCTCAAGGGTGTTGGCTACCCCCGCCAGCTTGGTGTCATCTGCAAATTTTATTAGTTCCCCTTTTATTCCCTCGTCCAGGTCATTGATGAAGATGTTAAAGAGTACAGGACCCAGGACAGAGCCCTGTGGTACTCCACTGTCTACTTTTTTCCATGTGGATTTGGTGCCGTTGAGGACAACTCGTTGGGTGCGGTTGGTCAGCCAACTGTTTATCCATCTACATGTGTAGTAATCTACTCCATTTTTTTCTAGTTTGTGGATTAGGAGATTGTGGTCGACTTTATCGAAAGCCTTACTGAAGTCCAAGTATATGAGGTCCACTGAGTTGCGTTGGTCAACTGACTTGGTTATGGTGTTGAAAAATGATATGAGATTGGTTTGGCATGATTTGTTTCTGATGAATCCGTGCTGGCTATTGGATATGATCTTGTTTGTTTCTAGGAAGTGGGTAAGTTGTTTTTTGATTATTTTCTCCAGTATTTTTCCAGGTATAGAGGTCGGACTGATTGGTCTGTAGTTACCTGGGTCGGTCTTTTTACCTTTTTTGTGGATGGGGACTACGTCAGCTCGCTTCCAGTCTTCCGGTAGGTCTCCAGTGATCCAGGATATTTGGTAGATGAGGAGGAGTGGTTCCGCTATGGTGTCTGCCAATTCTTTTAGGACTTTGGGGTGAAGTCCCTCTGGCCCTGGTGATTTGTATTCGTTGAGTTCCCTCAGGTAGTCCCTCACTGTGCTTTTGTCTATGTTGAGTTCGGTTCTGGGGCAGTTTGTTGCAGTTAAATTGCAGATTGGTTGGAGGGAGGTTCCCTTTTGTGTGAAGACTGATGCAAAGTAGGCGTTGAGTAGCTGTGCTTGGTCATTGCTGTCTGTGATTTCTCTACCCTCTTCGTTTTTTAGCGTGACGATTGTTTCTTTGATTTTCTTCTTATTGTTGATGTGTTGGAAGAATCTTTTTTTGTTGTCTTTGACTTCCGCTGCAAGGTGTTGTTCATATTGTGCCTTTGCTGTTTTTATTTTTTGTTTGCAGGAACTGGCTGTTTGCTGATATTCCGCTTTGGTTATGAGTCCTTCTTTCCATTGTTTCTACTTAGCTTTTTTTCCTTTTATGTCATCTGCGAGGGCTTTGTTTAGCCATGCAGGTTTAGTTTTGGTTTTCCTGTTTTTCCTTTTCATGGGGATTGTGTTGTTTTGGGCGTCTATGATGCTGTTTTTTAGGATCACCCAGGCTTCCTGAGTGGTTTTTCCTTCTAAGAGTTCGTTCCAGGGGCATTGTTCAAGGTTCACTCTGAGCTTGTTAAAGTCCACTTTTCTGAAGTCTGGGACTGTAGTGGTGTTGGGTATAGTAGCTAGTGATTGCACTATGTTGAATTTGAGGATGACGTGGTCGCTCTCTCCCAGTTTCCCTTCTTCTTCTGTTCCCTCTATTGTTTCTTCCCTGTTTGTTAGTATTAGGTCTAATATAGCATTCCCTCAGGTTCCTGTTTCAACTTTTTGGGTTAGAAAGTTGTCAGCTAGACTGGAAAGAAATTTGGCAGACTTTCCGCTTGGTGCTGAGTTAGTTTTCCAGTTGATGTCTGGGTAGTTTAAGTCCCCCATTATTGTCGTGCTGTGTTTGTTGCATATGTCTGTTAGTTGGCATGTGAAGAGGTCGTCCATTGTGTCTGTTTGATTGGGTGGTCTGTAGTATACTCCAATTGTGGTGTTGCTCTTTTTTTCTTTTATGTAGACCCATATGATTTCTAGGGGGTTATCATCGTTGGTTGGATGTAGTTCTGTGGCAGTGTAGTGGTCTTTGATGTATAGTGCAACACCTCCTCCTTTCTTGTTTGACCTGTTCTTCTTGAAGAGGTTGTAACCCATTATCTGTGTGTTCCAGGCGTGTGTTTCGTCCCACCAGGTTTCTGTGATTCCAATTAGATCGTATTGGCCCTCGTGTATTAATAATTCCAGTTCATCCTGTTTGTTTCCCAAGCTTTGTGCGTTCGTGTACAGGCATTTTAGATGTTTGTGTTTGTTTGCAGGTAGAATTTTTTTATTCTCAGGTTTGTTTGTAGGCTTGTCCCGTTCCCCTTCCTTGTTTTGTTCAGTGTTTTGTCGTATAGTTTGGTCACCCTCCCCTCTCAGAGCTAGTTTAAAGCCCTCCTGATGAGTTGGGCTAGTCGGTTGCCTAGGAGGTTCTTCCCCGCTCTAGTGAGGTGTAGCCCGTCGCTTGCTAGAAGCCCTTCTTGGAGATAGTGCAGGCCATGGTCGAGGAAGCCGAAGTTCTTATGGCGACACCATCGTTTAAGCCAGTGATTTATCTGCGGGATTTTGCGTTCTCTGGCGGGGTGTCGTCCTCTAGTGGGGAGGATGGAAGAAAAAACAACCTGAGCACCTGTTTTTCTGATTGTGTTGCCCAAGTGGTCATAGTCTTTCATAATTTGGTTCATGTCTTTCCCTGTGTCGTTGGTTCCCGCATGAATCACCAATAGTGGGTAGTAGTCCGTGGGTTTGAGTATTTTGGTGAGGTTTTCAGTTATGTCAGAGATTTTAGCTCCAGGGAGGCAGCACACCTCTCTAGATTGGTTGTCTGGTCTGCAGATGGGAGGCTCAGTTCCCCTGAGGATTGAGTCTCCAATTACCAGTACTCTCCTTTTCTTTTTGGCTGGCTTGGGGTGAGGGAGGTTAGCTTCTGTTGTTGAGGCTTTTGGTGGAGTTGTGCTGTGCTTGGTTCTTGGTGGTTCTTTGTCAGATGTTTGCAGGTTTTCTTGTTCCGAGAGTACTGAATATTTGTTGCTTGTAGGCAGTGGGGTTGGGAGGAGGAGGGTTGGAGTTGGTGGAGGCTTGTTTTTTCGTCTTAGGGTGATGTGTGTCCAGCTATTTACTGCTTCTGGGGTGTGGATTCGGCTTAGCTCCTCTGGGGTGTTGGTTTTGTTGGGAGTCTGATGGATTTTCTCATTGTGATGTTGGTGCTTCAGGGTTGTTAGGTTTTTCTCTAGGTTTTCGATTTTTTCCTCAAGTAGCTGGATGAGTTTGCATTTGTTGCAGGTAAAGTTTTGGAGGTTTGAGGGGAGGAGTGAGTACATGGAGCACAAACTGCAGCACACCATGGATTCAGTTCCGTCTTCATCTATGCTTGTTCGGGGAGTGACTTCTGTGTGCATGGTTGGTGTATCTTCTCTCTCTCTCTCTGTGTTGTTCTTTATGTCTGTGGTAGGTTGCAGGGTGGGTGCAGAAGAGTGCAGAGGTGACATGTCTGCTCTTGTTGCTGGGTTGGTGATTTCCTCTGCTTCCCTGGTCAGCAAACCCGGTGTTCTTTTGCCTTGCGATGAGCTTTTAGCTTCTTCCCAGCATGCACCAGGAGTATGCAAATTACCCCCTGCCTGGAGGCTGTTGGGTTCTGGATGGGTGTCAACAAGCACAAACTCAACCCTGACAAGACAGTGTGGTTGTCCGTCCATTACCCTGGGGGGGATTATTGGCCCCTTCAGAGAGGGTCCGCAACTTGGGCATCCTCCTTGATCCACAGCTAATATTAGAGCACGATCTTTTGGCTGTGGTGAGGAGGGCGTTTTCCCAGGTTCGCCTGGTGCACCAGTTGCTGCCCTATTTGGACAGGGAATCATTACTCATAGTCGCTCATGCCCTCATCATCTCGAGGTTTGACTACTCAACGCTCTCTACATGGGGCTACCTTTGAAAACTGTTCAGAAACTCCAGATCATGCAGAATGCAGCCGTAAGAGCTATCGTGGAGCTATCTAGATTCTCCCATGTCTCTCCAACATTCTGAATTGCAAAACAGCAATTCAAACTGTGGACAACTATAAGTTAAGAAGTTGGTACATAAACATGACCTCCTCCCCTTTTAAAACATCTCCTTATGCCAGAACTCCAATAACTATATGACTATAGTATTGTCCTTGCCATAGTAAAGGAAAAAAGAAGGTGATCCTTCTCCACTCAATTTTTGTCCATTAGTGTGAATCAACACAATAGAATATACACTTTATAAAGTCTTAATCATTTGAAAAAAATACATTTGTATTTGTATTTGCATCAGCAGATATGAAAACAGCTCAGTTGTAAATGTAGCCATTTTATTTAGCTCTCTATTATACTAATTCATTCCTTTTCTTTCTCTTTACTATGTAAGGAGGGTTTTCAGGCTCGGTGTGGGGAAGGAGAGACTAGGTAGTGAGGATTGTATTGGCTAGGTGACTTTCTTTCCCATGGGAACAGAGGTTACTCGTGGTGAGAAGGGAAGGTGGAGTTTGAAGACATCAGGAAATGTGGATTGAGTCTTTATTGGAGAATGTGACTTTTGAGGGATGTTTCTAATTTACAATATTATGTGATGTAATTCTTGTGTCAGATCCCGAATTACAACAGACTGTGCCAATTTGATGCCTACCTAAATAAAAAAAAATGTTTTGGAAGATAGACCTTGCCTATTTCTTTTGGAAACCTGACTATCTGTAAACAAATATTGGGGGGGTGGACACTCTAGCACCCTTAGGTGTTTGTTTGTTTGTTTGTATGTTTGTGTGTGTGCATGCGTGCGTGCGGTGCATGCTCTGGAATGCCTTGAGCAAATCCAAGCAAGCTTGGTACACAGATTATTTACTATCTGGAAACAAATACTGTGAGGGTAAGACATCCCTAGTACCCCTAGTCTCTCTCTCTCTCTCTCTCTCTCTGTGGGTGTGGGTGGGTGGGTGTGTGGGCGATTGGGTGGGTGGATGTTTCATCCTAACTCTGGAATGCCTTGAACAATTCCAACCAAACTTGGTACACAGATGACTTACTCTCTGGAAACAAATAGTGTGGAGGTAAGACATCCTTAGCACTACTAAGTGTGTGTATGGGGGGGAGCAACTTGGATGTGTCTCCATTTTAATGGCTGCTCAGTCTCAACGCTGCTGCTCAGTCTCTGTCCGTGGTGCGTGCAGCCTACCAGGAACTGTAGTTTCCAGCTCCCACTCCCTAGGCTCTCAGCTTCAAGCAAAGAGGGCAAGTTGTCTGCCTGCTAATGCAGATAATCACCTCAAAGGTTGTTTATTGTTGTCTAATACAGGATTGGGATAAGTAAATACCCAGGCAAAGTAACAGTTGATTGGGCTCAATGCACATGCTCTTACCTGTTTATTTTATTTATTTTATCACATTTGTATGCTGCCCTTCATCTTGCGGACTAAGGGAGATGAACAACAGTAAAATTTCTTTGTGCAATGATTCAAAGAAAGATTTATTTAAAATAGTTCGGGCGACTTGAAAAAGATATAAAAATCTTGGTAAGTTTTGATGGCGAATATTTTCCCCATCAGGATAGTTTCCATTTGGACCATCTCAACAAATCTTCCTGAGTATCTTTAAGTAGTTGGTCATAATTATCTTTTTTTACGGTGCTATAGTTTGATGTCATCCATATACCTAGATATTTAACTTTTTAAACTGTTTTTATATTGATCAAGTTTTCAAGAGTTGTGATTTGTTTTAGAGTCATGTTTTTGGTTGAAATTTGGGGTTTTTTCTTATTAATTTTTAGACCAGATATTTCTCCGAAATTGTGTATTTCATTCATTAGTATCGGGGCGGTTTGTATCGGATTTTGTACTATGAATACCACGTCGTCCGCAAAAGCCTGGAGTTTGTATTGTTCTTTTTTAATGGTAATTCCTTGAATTAAATCATTATTTCTTATTTTATTGAGTAATGTTTCTATTGCTAGAATAAAAATGAGAGGGGCTAAGGGGCATCCCTGATGTATACCTTTCTTTGTAGCTATTTTGTCTGTAATGTCGTTATTGAAGAGGATTCTAGCAGATTGTTTGGAGTAAATATTTTTAATTAAATTAAGGAATTTTTCACCGAAATTCATATGTTCAATTTGGGTAGTGAAATATTGCCATTGGAGACTGCCGAGTGCTTTTCTTAAATCCATGAATATCAGGGTGACTGGTTTATCATATTGCTTATCATAATATTCGATAGTATTTAATATTGTTCTCGTATTGATTGCTATATTTCTTAAAGGAAGAAATCCATTTTGGTCGGAATGTATGATATTATTTAAGATTCTCTTTAATCTTTCTGCAATTATAGAGGTAAACATTTTATAGTCCGTATTGAGAAGGGCAATGGGTCTGTAGTTTTCTAGTTGGTGTTTGTTGTGTTTATCTTTGGGGATAAGTGTTATATAGGCTTCTGACCAAGACATGGGGAGTTTGGCATGGGAAAGCGCATTATTATAAGTATCTAACATAATAGGCAAAATTGTGTCAACGAGTTGCTTGTAGAATTCAGAGGGAATTCCATCTGGGCTGGGGGTTTTATTGTTTTTTTGTTTTGTTATTGCTATTTGGAGTTCTGTAGTCGTAACTGGATTGTTTAATGTAAGCCTTTGTTCGTCACTTATTAATGGTTTTTTTTGCTGTTTTTTCCAAATAGGTTAATATGGAATCATCTATTGTTATTGAATTATAGAGTTGTTCATAAAAGTCTTGAATTATTTGGTTTTTTTCCACGTTGGTTGTTTTTACGGTTCCGGAACTATCAATTAAAGTATCAATGTTTCTATCTAGCTTTTGATGAGCTAGTTTGAGAGCTAGCCATCTGCCTGGTTTCTTGGCCCGTTCAAAGTGGAATTGTTTTACAGCTTTTAATTTTTGAATGAGTTGTTGCTGTGTTATTAAGTTTATTTCATGTTTAATAGTTTTTATTTCAGTCAGAATTGCTACATTTTTAGGATCGGTATGTAGTGTTTTTTCTGCAGTCTGCAGAGAGGCATTTAATTTATGTAATTGAGCGTGTTTTTCTTGTGTTTTATTTGCAGAGTAAGAGATATAAATACCACGGATGTAGGCTTTAAATGTGTCCCATACCATTTGATAAAATACATCAGCATTTAAATTAGGTTTTTTTTTTTAAAAAAAAAGGTAATTCATGTTGTATTTTATCTATGAATTGCTGTTGTTTAATGATTGTTTGGTACATGGACCATCTTTGAAAAGTTTCATTATCAGTATTTTAAAATGTGAGAAGTAAAGGATTGTGATCAGCCCAGGTTGCATTTAATATTTCTATGTCTGTGATTTCATTTATAATTTCGAAATTAGACCAAGCCATGTCAATTTTAGAACAGGATTTGTGGGGAGGGGAAAAGAAAGTATATTGTCTAGTATCTGGATGGTAGTATCTCCATATGTCTTTTAAAGCAAATTCATAAGTTGTCTGGTTGAATGTAGCTGGTAGAGTTTTGCGAGAATTGTGTTTAGTAGTACCTTTATAGTCTTTAATTCTATCGGCTATGGCATTGAAATCTCCAATTATTAAGAAGTTTGTTAAGTTCAGTTCTAATATTTTTTTATGTAGGTTGTTGAAAAAAGCAGATTGATTGGTAGAGGGAGCATATATCCCTATAATATATATATATATATTTGTGTCCTAGTTTTAATTGAACTATTAGTATTTGGCCATTTTGATCCGAATATGTTAGTTTAGGAAAATGAGCCTTTTTAATGTATATGACCACACCTTTTTTTTTGACGGGAACTGATGTACTGAAAAGTTCAAAATTTCGGAGATATTAATAAGTTGATCTCATCTCTAGAAATATGGGTTTCTTGTAAAGATATTATGTCATAGTTGTATTCTGACAACTTATGAAAAAAAATTATTCTCTTTTTGCGTGAATTTAAAACATTGATATTGGTAGTAAATAGTGTAATTTGGTTTTGTCTAGTGTTGGAGTATGAGTTCCTTTGGTTTTTCTTTTCGAGCTTCAGCTTTTGCTCGTGTGACTGGTCCTTGTTCAAACTGTTCATCATCCGGTTTCTTTGTTTCTTTATCTTTGTCGAGTATGTTATTGTCAGAGCTTAGTTCTTCTGTTTGGAGAGTCTCTCTATTGTCAACTTCTTTTAGTATTATCTGATCGGATGTTTTAAGAATGTGATCATGGAATTCCTTGGCTTCATCTGGCAAAGTAATTTTATATTTTTTGTCAATCAGAGAGACCATAATACCTTCTGGGACGAGCCATCTGAATTGAATGTTGTTTTTCTTTAATTTATTGGCTAGCATCTGGTACGGTTTCCTTTTTTCTCTGACCCGTTTGGGGATTTGGCGCAGAACAACAATATTTCTACCTTTATATGATGTTAGATTTTCTTTTGACATGTTGTATACTTCATCTCTCACCGTTCTTTTAAGGAATCTGACATGTATTTCTCTGGGTAACCTATGGCGCCTTGCATAGGAAGTAGATATTCTATATATTTCATCCATTTGATGTAACATCTCTTGAGGGGAATTACCAGTGATCTTTGCTAATATCTCATCCATTGTTTGAGATAAATCTTGGTCTTCGGACTCAGTGACATTTTGGAAACAGAGAAAGAAAGCTGATTTTTCTTGCTCCAGGTTTTTATTATCGATTCTTCCAGGGTTTTATTAATATATTCGGCTCTTGCTTTGGAAAATTGGTGGTGTTGATTGTTATAAATTGTAATAAGATAATTTACAAAGTTAGTAAGAGTTGAGTAGTAAGTGTGATACACAAAGAAGAGAAAAGGTAGATAAAATATAAATAGAGTGTAAGGAATCTAGTGAAAAAAAATAGGATATAATAGTATATTGTAATGATATTAGTATACAAAAAGAAGAAGGAGGAAGAAAAATGCAGATAATAATATCTACAATTCAGGAACAGGGTTTTTTTTGCTAGTAGGTAATAGTAGTCTTAATAGGTGTTGTAATTTAGACAGTCTATTAAATCAAGTACTTAAACAATCAATTACATCAATTTATCATCAAGATTAATAATCAGTAATATTAAATCAGTGTTGTAATTTTAAAACTATATCTGTAAAGTTTATCTATATATCTATATATCAAATTACTTAACTGCTATCAGTTCAAACCAATAATACAAATAAGTTAATAATATCTAAGTTAATATCATATAAGTTGATAAGTTAATTATATCTATAATAGTATCTAATAGTATCTAAATTAAGTTAGTTAAGCAATTAGGTATAAAAATATAAGTATCGAAAATGTATCAATATATATCAAGAATACAGAGGGTATAACACAATTTAAGTAAGAAGAAAATATAAATATCAGTGAGTCTATAAGTCAATAGGAATTATATAAAATAATAATAATAATAGTAATCTTGATGAATGTTCAATAAATCCAACTATGTGTTGAAACCAGGTGTCTATTTATATGTATGGAATTAGTTCATAGCAGAGTTTGGACGATGTACAAATTTCAGATAGGTCCCAGTAGTTTCCAAATAGTTTTTCAGTTATTGTATTCAATATTAAGCGGATATTAAGCAAAAAGTCCAAAGTATAGATGCTCCAAATCGATGCAGTTCAAAGTACTCCAAGTTAATCCATATAAGTCCAATGGGTATAGATGATAAGGGGTAATAATAGTTGCAAGTTCTGAAATTAGAAGTATCCAAGAATTCCTAGGTAGTAGTAAAAATGGTAGAAAAGAAAATCCAAAAGATTGGTGGAGAGAAATGAAAGTAATCGAAAGTTCCAACAATAGATAAACAATGACAAATAAATGCAAAAGCACACAAAAAGAAAGGGAAGTAAAAAATAGGGAAAGAGTATGGGGTGTTCCGGTTGTTTTATCAACATGGACTGCTTATTCCTTCCAAAGTATTTGAGATGTTATTTCAAAGGTAACAAAACTTTTTGGAACTGAACCTTCTCTTACCTTCTGACACGTTTCAAAGTCTTTCTCCCTTGCGATCCACACACACAATTCACAAAGGCAAAAAGAAAGCAATACCGGAGTCTGACAGATATCGTGCAATTTGAGTCCGTACCGGCTAATTACTGCAAAGTCATCTCCGCCATATTCCTGTCAAAAGTATCCAAGTCGAAGTCGCCGCCTCCTAAGCATCTAAGATCTTGAAAAAGGGGGGCAAAACAACTGTCGCAAGGGGATTACCTTGTAAATCACAAATTCTAAAAACCATTCACAATCTTTCAAAATGCAGTCCCAAAATATGCTCTGTCGTTTCCGTGGCTTCCAAAAGTAAGCTGAAACGTCGTGTTTCCGGATCAGCCGAAAGGCCGATCTCTTCAGCTAATGATCTGGAGGGGTTCCCTGCTCCCCGGGGGGGTCCGCTGACCACCCCCGGGTACGCTGGAGTTTCCTCACAAAAACCTTGGACTCTACGGGTCCGCAGTCACCCTATGAGGCAATTGTCGATCTTGAAAGGCCAAAAGAAACCCGGAGGACCGGGAATCACTCAGCACCAAAGCAACGTCACAACCGGAAGTCCCCACATGGTCCTTCTTGCTGCACCTTTGTCACCAGATGTTGGATTGGAATAACTGATGAGTCAATGTTGCTTCTATTCCCTTTATTCAAGTGATCAAGCTGTAGCATATTCAAACTGAACCTCATTCCACACTCTTAAAAAGAAGGATTTCCTGTAGAGCCACTGCTTTGACAGTCGTTTGAAATGACCAGCATGCAAATTTGGACTTGCGTACCTTCATACACAACAATAATTAACAGCATTAATTTCTGGAATATAATTTTTTTGTATGTATTTCAGGTTTTAAATACTGTATCATTCAAAAGACTACCTAACATATTGATCCCAGGACTGAAATACTTGGGCATTCAACTGAAGTCCATTTCCATGGTGGGGGGAAAAAAAATCCTGTCTCTTAAAATGTTTAGGGAACTGGATTATTTTTAAAATTATTTTTTATAGTATTCTCCCATTATTCATCTTTACTCATTTATTTATTTATTTGTTTGTTTATTTAATTTGATTTCTATACCACCCAATCCTGAAGGACTACTTGACAAATGTAGTAATATATCAAAATATGTTACACTCCAAGAAAAAACTATCAATGCAGTGCTTTTGTAACTAAAGAATCATAATTGCAAAAGATGAATAAAAATTCTATGTGGAATCTGCTTGTGCAGTTGAGAGGACGAATCATTTTTGAACCAACTGCATGAGGCCTGTTTTTCTCCAAAAGTTGACTGTTGATTTCAACCTTGAAGTGAAACCAGTTAACTTCAAACAAGATCATTGAAAGAAAAAATCATTAAAATCTTTTAAACTAAACAGCAGGAAGAGAGAATTAATTAAACTGAACAGCAGGGACAGAAAATTAATTGATACAGATAATTTCTGTCCCCAACAATCTAAAATTTATAGGGTTAACAGTGCACAACAAAGTGCACAACAAAGATAAAGGTAAGTTTATCAGCCCTGCTATCAAGCAAAGCAAAGCATTTAATAGAGAGTGCCATACCATGTGCACTAATCAAACAGATGACAAGAAAAATAGGGCAGCCAGGCACAAGACAGGTTATGTAGACAGTAAACACAGGATCAACCAAAATGGACTTAAATGTCTATATATCAATGCTCAGAGTATGAGGAATAAACAGGGTGAATTAGAAATTCAAGTAATTCAAATGAGCCGCCCTGAGTCCATGGAAAGGGTCAGCATATAAGCCTAATAAATAAATAAATAAATAAATGAGGGAAGATATGATATAGTTGCCATTACGGAAACTTCGTGGGATGAAACTGACAAATGGTATAATCAGCTAGAGGGATTTAAATTATTTAAAAGAAACAGACCAAATAAAAGAGGAGGTGGAGTTGCACTATATACAGTGAAGGGCTACCAAAATTTTATTACCACACTGTGGGTGTGGCTTATGCAGGATACCCTGCATTTTCTTTCAACATCTTTCAGTACAAATTAGGTGCTCTGTGATGGAAGTCCATTTTCGCTACCCCATTACATTCTCCCCCTGTCAGATTTTGTAGATAGCCCACGTGAGCTATAATGAATCAAATACGGAGGCAATGGATTAAGTTACAGAAACAGCTTTATAACGAAGTTACTTTTATTAAGAAAAATAAGAAAATAGCTATGCCTGATCCCAGGCAATTTCTATGCGTCTTACATTGTTGAAGACTTAGAAAAAGATGGATCCTTCTGAGAAGAAAGCAAGTGATGCTGGCAGTCCAGGCAGGATTTTACATCATCATGGGCAGAGCTAAACTAACATACACAAAGTTAACTATTTAATTACTGAATGTCTCTGAATGTCTCTGGGGCTGGCAATACACAGCGTGGCAACCCTTCTTTGGCAGTCAACAGGGACATTGGTTCACATAAGGCACATTTTCTTGGATAGGTATTCGTGTTGATCAGCTGGCAATGGTTTATTCAGCAAGTCAGCAATCTGTTCAGTAGTAGGCACATATTGTATTTTCACGAATCCTTGTTTTACACATTCTCTTGTATTTTTATATCTTATGTCGATGTACCGTGAATGAGCTCTAACATATTCAGTTTCAGTTATGAACGTGACTGAAACCTTATCCTCCATAATAACAATTGGTTTCATGGGTTTTCCCCAAATACTATCAACAAGAGCAGAAACTTTGGTTAAAGCATTACAACAATCAGAAACACATGCATATTCAGCTTTAGTGGAAGAGCAAGAAATAAACTTCTGTTTTCTAACTTTCCAATAAATTGGACAACCATTCAAAAACATTATATAACCAGAAGTACTTTTTCGTGTTTCTACATCACCTGCCCAGTCAGCATCTGCATAACAAATCAACTCAGGATACTTATCGTGTTTCGGCTCTAGGAACAACTTCATGTCCTTTGTATACTTCATGTATCTCAGCAGTCTCTTTATGCATGTCCAATGGAAGGTAGTTGCTTTGCCAACATACCGTGACAAAAGATTAACACTCAGTGAAATGTTGGGTCTTGTCCAACTGCTGATATATAATAATGACCCAATTACTGCGTTTGGTCTTCAAATGGAGGATACTCATGTTGAGTCAACCTGTAAAAATCAGTTTGCATAGGAGAATGACATGGATGTGCATCAGACATGTTACAATTATATATAAGTTGGTCAACCTTGCTTTCTTGTGAGAGGCAAAACCCCTTCTCAGTTTTTTTAATCTGAACTCCTAGATAATCATGAATATGCCCTAAGCTTTTCAAAGTAAAATGTCTTTCTAGACCTTCGGCAAAAATTTCACTCATACGTTTGTTAGGACCAATGTAAACAATATCATCAACATAAACAAGAACAATTTCATAAACATTATCTTGCCCTTTTGTAAACACACATCCATCAGAGTCGGACTTAATAAAGCCCATTGAATTTAATTTCTCTATGAGACATCGATGCCACATGAAAGAAGACTGTTTCAACCCATAAAGGCTTTTCTGCAGGTACCAGACATCCCCTTCTCAATCCTGAAACCCGGGTGCACTCTTCACGTAGATTTCTTCATGTAGATCAGCATTCAAATAGGCAGTCTCGACATCACACTGGAAAACTTCTAGGTTCAAGCCAATAGCTGTGGTTAGGGCAATTTTGACACTTTCATTTTTAACTGTAGGTGAAAATGTATCTGTGTAGTCTTCAGAATACACCTGTGAATACCCCTGTGCTACTAGTCTTGCTTTGTATATTTTCTCATCATTTGGTGTTAGTTTAACCTTGTACACCCATCGTGTGCCAATAATCTTCTTGTTCGTTGGAGGTTCAACTTGTTGAAACACATTAAATTTCTTTAAACTGTCCAGTTCATTTTCCATAGTCTCATAGCACTTTTCTTGTTCAGATTCAGGCAAATGTCTTATTTGAGAAAAGTTCTCAGGAGGAAGCGTAACATTGTTACATAAGAAAGGAAAAGGTTTGTGTAATACTTGCTGTTCGTATCTCTTTGGAGGAGTTCCTTTTGTGGTTCTCTGTGAACGTCTTGGAACCTTGGTCCATCCTTCACCTTGGTTATCTCCGTCTCCAATTGCATTGCTAGGAACATCATCTGCGACTGTTGAACACTGTCCATCATCTGGAACATCTGGAACAGCTACCTTAGGATCAGGTTGCGCTGCACCTTGAACATCATCTTTAGGAAAATAAACTGAAGTATCATTACTGTGTATTCTGGACCAGTTTGTATCTTCCTCAAATTTAGCTGAATTAGAAACAACAGCTCTGTGATAAGTGTCAGCAAATTTGTAGTACTTAGAACTTTCATCAAAACCTATAAATCTCATTCTTTGTGACACTGGACCTTCTTTTCTTCTTTGATCTAGTGGAATGTTAACAGTGGCATACTAGCCAAAAATGTGGAGGTTTTGAATATCAGGCTTCTTTGCATGAAGCAAGTAGTAAGGAGTCTGTTGTATAACACTGCTCCATGTACGGTTAACAATGTAATTAGCATACCTGAGTGCTTCGCAACAATATTGATTGTCCATGTCAGCATCCTCTAGAAGGCAATGAAACATAGTCTGTAGGACCCCCTGTCATTGTTCTGCGATCCCGTTATGAGGGGCCAAATGAGGTGGTGACATTTGATGACGGATTCCATTTCTTTTCATCCATCTTTGGAACTGCTGGGACATGAATTATCTACCACGATCACTTTTTATTCTTCTGATCCGGACATCATATTGCATAAGTACTTCTGCAGCAAAGTCTTTAAAGATCTGAAAAGCCTCAGTTTTTTGTTTCATTAAAAACACAAAACTATATCTAGAATAACTATCAACAATAGTCAAGAAATACTTACAAGTACCTTTAGTAGGCCGAAATGGACCACAATGTTGGTGTGGACCAAATAAAAAATGTGTGTAGACAAACGTACCGCATGTTTGGCAACAGGAGCTGCCTTTGACTTTGCAGAGTGACAAAACTTACAGTCTAAATGAACTTTGCAATCACTATCAACTTTAAAACCATTTACAAATTCAGGCATCTTTGCTAAAACTGGATAAGATGCGTGGCGCAAACAACGGTGCCATCTGTGAACACACCTGGAATGAAAAGATTTGTTTGTTAATACAGGTTTAACATTTGAAACATCATTGGGAACCTCCTGGACCTCATGTATCTATAGTGGCAGCAGGTTTTCTCTCTGGACCTGTGCCTTCGCTTTTCGGAACTTTTATACTTACATCAACCTTTGCAGGAGAATTTGGCTTTAAGTAATAAACACCTCTAATGGGGATACCGGTAGCAAGAACTTTCCCATTTTTCACAATGCAAGCTTCTGTTAGTCTGTGAGTCACTTCACACCCTAATTCTTCATTCAGGCAGTACACGCTAAGTATGTTGCTTGTAGCACTTGGAACGTATAAAACACGTGAGATGAATTTGTCCAATTCCTTCTCCTTCAACTTTACACAAGTTATTGGAAACAGCATGCACTTCTTTGATGTCAGTCTTATGAAAATCTGTGAAAAGTTCCTTCTGGTACATGATGTGGATGGCTGCTCCACTGTCTAACGTCCATAAGTGACGAATGTCATACTGTAGACTCTTTTCTGGAACCCTGTTAAGTAAGAAAGAGTTGACATATACACGTTTCTCACCTTTTGAATCTCGTTGAGCTGATCTGGAATTGCTGGAGCCTCGGCCCCTGGATCCTCTTGAACGTGTTCTTCTGGGCGGAGTAGGATATGAAGGAGATTGAGAATCGCCAGATTGAGAACTTTGAGAATCATTGGATTGAGAGCGTTGAGAGTCATCAAGGCTGATTCAAGGCAGAATCAAGGCTGATTCTGGCGTGAATATCTCGAAGTGTAGCCCTTTTGTTGATAGCTTCTACCCAATGTAGGTTTGTATGCAGACGACATAGGTCTGAGTCTAGTGTGCATGAGCCCTTCTTCTTCAGTTAACTTCTTACAAAGTCTCGGGGTAGTTCTTTGGGCTAATGGCAGGCTGTTGTATTTAAAGACAGCTTCTTTCCATTCATGATTGAGAGAATTTATGATAGCAGCATTTACTTGCGTTGGATCAATGTTGTACCCTCTCTCTGTTAAGTCTTTTTGCATTGCTAACATCTTAGATAAATGTGGAGCAATTTTCTCTCCAGGCTTTAATTTTGCAGAAAAAAGATCAGAGATTAACAGGTATGTTCCCCCTTCTGAAACTGGCCTGTACAGTTCATCTAGGGACTCTATTAATTCACATGCAGTAATATCATGTGGGAATCTGACTGATAAATCTGAGTCCAAAGACATAAAAATAAGGAGAGTAGCACGAATATTTGATTCCCTTTCTTCCTCAGTCCATTGTCTAATTGGGGGATCAAAAACAATATGATCCACCTGTTGAGCAATTAAAATCAATCTTATCTCATGTAGCCAGGTTTTATAATTTTGTCCATTACTTTTAAATCTTGACTCACCTTTCAATGTTGCTAAGGTGATTGCTTGCCTTGTAGATGCAGCTAGCACAGCTGCTGGCGGCTGTATCTGTGGTACTGGAACTGGTGGCACTTGGACTGGCTGAGGTGCCTGGACTGGCAAGGGTGGTTGAACTGGTTGCTGTGCAGGATGAGCTGGAATTTGTGAGCGTTGGCCCCGTTGCATCTGTGCAGCTTGGCTTGCCTGCGATGCTTGTGGTTTGACAGCAGGTTGATTAAGCACAATTTCCCTCAAACGGTTCCTTTCATCCTGAAATTTTTGAGGAAAATCCTTAAGACCAGTCATAGACTTAAATTTAAAATCATGCAATCCACTAGAGGCCACTGCAGGATAACTTTTGAGAGTTTCTACTTCTTGTAAAACATGGGTAGAATGGGCTCCCCTTTGGGCTTCTCTTGGAATGTCCTTATCAGGAAACAGAGACATTCCTTTGGAAATTTCCCCTGCCTGGCTTGCAGACATGGCATCAGTTTCGCATTCCTGCACATGTGTGGTTTCTTTGATAGAAAAAACTCCAAACTCACTTCTTAAAATATTCATCTGAATTTCTCTGAGTTCTTTTAATTGCTGTCTATAAGCATATAGATCATCCATGCATTTATCATGTATCCGTTTCTGTTTTAATGTTATTGAATCTCCAAGGTCATCTAAATGCGAACAATAGGACTGGATGTCCTGAATGGATTGTTCGAGATTGTTTGAGAAAAGCCGATACTAGGAGATTCAGAATGGATGAGGGTGTCTTCTTCTAAATTACTGTCTTCACTAAATTTATGGCTGGCAGGCTCTAAAGTCTTTTCGGCCGTTTGACCAAATAAAACTTCTTCCCCCTCTTGCAATAAGTAAGCTTGAGCACTTATGGTTTCTTGAGAGCCTGTCTGTTCTGTTGTTTGAAGAGTTCTCGGCTCTTCCATGATGAGATTTCTTTTCTCTTTAGAAGTGTGAATAAGATCCATCAGGTCTGCAAATTGCTCATTTGATATCTGGTCAATAAAAGACTGCAAAAAAAGTATTTTCTTTCTCTTGGCCGGCATCACAATGAGCACGATAGCTATTATTTAAAGTCAGCTAAACTCTCACTACCATGTCAGATTTTGTAGATAAATTACAGCCCGCATGAGCTATAATGAATCAAATCCGGAGGCAATGGATTAAGTTACAGAAACGACTTTATAACGAAGTTACTTTTATTAAGAAAAATAAGGAAATAGCTATGCCTGATCCCAGGCAATTTCTATGCTTCTTACATTGTTGAAGACTTTGAAAAAGATGGATCCTTCCAAGAAGAAAAGAAGTGATGCTGGCAGTCCAGGCAGGATTTTACATCATCATGGGCGGAGCTAAACTAACATACACAAAATTAACTATTTAATTACTGAATGTCTCTGAATGTCTCTGGGGCTGGCAATACACAGCGTGACACCCCCAACCGGGCAGTAGCCCATCCCTGACTATATATAAGAAATGACTACACCTCTACAGAAATAGAGCCCAACAGTAATTAAAATCCTCTGGAATGCATTTGGGTCAATATTAAAGGGGCTGAGGGAAATGACATTGCCATAGGTCTATACTACAGACCACTCAATCAAACAGAGGAAGTAAATGAACTTTTTGCTAGTCAGATAATTAAGATATCTAGGAAGCACATCACAATAGTAATGGGGGAGTTTAACTACCCTGACATCAACTGGGAGACAAAATCTGCACCAAGTGGAAGATCCAATATGTTCCTAACAAACCTAGCAGACAACTTTGTTACCAAAAAATTAGAGAAGGGAACAAGGGGATCAGCCATATTAGACTTAATTCTCACTAACAGAGATGAAATGATAGAAGGTGTTGAAGGTGTTGGAACCTTGGGGCCAAGTGATCATGCAGTATTGGAATTCAAGGTTATGCAAATACAAACAGTAGAACAAAATCAAAACTAAAGTCTTGGACTTTAAGAGAGCTAATTTCAATAAACTCACAGAGAACTTTGGAAATATTGCATGAATGAGAATCCTCAAGGGGAAAACAACTCAAGAAGCTTTGGAAATTTTGTAAAGTGAGATTATAAAAGCCCAGACTAGTTCAATACCAATGAAAAAGAAAAATAATAAGTCACAAAAAGAAACCAGCATGGCTGCATAAAGGACTCTCTGATAAATTTAAAGACAAAAAGGACAAGTATTAAAAGTGGGAAGAAGAGGAAATCACAAAGGCTGAATACCACTAAATAGCCTGAGCCTGTAAAGATGAAGTGAGGAAGGCCCCAAAAATAACTGCAGAACAAATAAAAGAAGTGGAAATAGATGTAAACACATGGGTAGATCATAACCCTGTAGTAGTTTATATGAGGAATAACAAAAAATATACAAATTGGCAGATGAATAGAAATATTTTGAAAGAAAAAAAATACAAGATTGGGTTGAGAAAGAATTAAAGATATTTTTTTGAAATTAATAAAAATTCAGACACTACCCCACAAAAGTTATGGGATACAACTAAAGCATACATAAGAGGATTAACGATTTCCTACACTGCAAAACAAAATAAGGGGAAAAAAATAAAATACGAACAATTAATAAATGAATTAAAACAATTAGAAAGCTTATCACAACAAAATACAAAAAATAGGGAATTAAAAAGAAAAATGGACCAAATTAAACACAAAATCAGACTGATAGATCAGAATCAAATAGCGGAAAAAATAAAAAGAGTTAAACAACATTATTTTGAACATGCTAACAAACCAGGAAGATGGCTCGCATATAAACTTAGGAAACAGAGACAATCAAAAATAATTAAAAAATTAGAAGATAAAGATGGAATAATAAAACATGACACAGAAGGAAAAGCAAATATAGTACAAAACTTTTTTTCAAGAATTATATAAAGAAGAAAATATTAGCGAGGACGAAGTTTTTAAATATCTAGAACACACTGAACTAACACAACTAACCGAAGATCAACAGGCAAACATGGAAGGACCAATAACAATTGAGGAACTCCTTACAATCATTAAAAAGCAAAAAAATAACAAAGCAACTGGACCAGACGCCATACCGGCGGAATGGTATAAAATAGAAAGTGAAATAATAATAAATAATATGCTGGAAATCTTCAATGAATGTAGGCTAGATGGTAGAATTCCTAAATCACGGTCAGAATCTTAATAACTTTAATCCACAAATCAGGAACAACGAAAGAAAAGATTAAAAATTATAGACCTATTTCATTACTAAATGTTGATTATAAAATATTTACTGCAATATACACAGATAGATTAAAAAGGATTCTCAATGGGATAATTCATCAGGACCAAAATGGCTTCCTACCAGGTAGACAGATTAAAAATAATCTTAGAATGATTATTAATACATTAGAATATTATGAACAACATCCTGAAAAAACACTATCATTAATGTTTTTAGATGCCCAAAAGGCCTTTGACAACGTTAACTGGACATTTATAAAAATGCAACTGAACAAAATGAGATTTGGTCCTAAATTTGTAAATTTAATAGATGCCATTTATTCAAAACAAACAACTAAAATTATATTAAATAACGAACAATTGAAACCATTTGAAATAAACAAAGGAGTCCGACAAGGTTGTCCTATATCACCTTTACTATTTATTCTGTCCTTAGAAACTCTATTGATAAAAATAAGAGCAGACGCAAAAATAAAAGGTTTGAATGTTGGGAAGGGGGGGGATTTGCGCATGCGTCGGAATAGATAGACGCCTCTACAGAGAGCTCCCTAATGTGAATTAGGAAAAGTGAAAGTTAACCCCTGACAACCCTCTCTGGCTTGGTGAAAAGTGGATTGAGGGGGAGCGGACTGAACGGAGTTTTTGAAAACTTTACAAAAAAGAAGCAAAGAAGGAGCAAGCTGCAGTTTTAAACGTGAGTAGGGGGAAAAGAGAGAACAAAGGAAAGATGGCGACTACCCCGGATTTGGAGGAAAAAATGGATTCACTGTTAACGGCATTTGCAAATATGGGGAAGGAGGGGGGTCTTTCTTTATTGCATTAAAAGGGGAAAGGTGGGGGAGTTCTCCAGTGGAATGCAAATCCAGGAGTGCCTCTTGGATAACAAAAATTCTTTTCGTTGCCTCCCCTTGGGGGGGGGTACAAGGGAAGGGGCACTAGGGTGGGGGTTCAAGACAATTAATAAATACTTTTCCAACAGGCTCTGTTTTGCAGGAGGGGGAAACACACTTAAAAGTATGTAAAATGGGTGAAACAGTTTTATTGTCATTAAATGTAAACGGTCTTTCATCACAGAAAAAACGTTATAGAATCATGAAGCTGGCTAGGGATAGTAGAGCTGATATCTTATTTTTATCAGAAACTCATAAAGGGAGGAAAAGATCAGATAAATTAGTTACCAATAGCGATTGGCAAAGGGTCTACGAGTCGAGAGGGACGGCAAAAAGTAGAGGCGTGGCTATTTTGATTAACCAAAGACTATCATTCCAATTAATTAATATTAAAAGGGACAAAGATGGCAGAATGTTATTCATTAAGGGGAAAATAAATAACAAGGCAGTAACTTTAGCAGTAATCTATGCCCCCAGTGCAAATGCAAAACAATTTATAATGAATGTAAAGCATAAATTAGATAATTTTGCGGAAGGCATAGTGATTTTAGCAGGTGATTTCAACTTGGAATTAACAGCAGGGAGGGGAGAAAAGAAAAAGTTACATTTAAATAAAATTAATATGTTGGACCTCCATGAAAATACAGTAAACAGGGATACATTTTACTCAGCAAGACACAATAAATTTAGTTGCATTGATTATATATTAATGAACAAAACGGGGGAGGTACACCTCAAGAGAGCAGAAGTTAAAAGTATTTGGTTATCAGATCACGCTCCACTGTTAGCAGTGATTGAAATGGATGCTAGTAGACAACAAAGGATATGGAGATACAACCCTGTGGTTTCGGCTAGTGAGAAAAATAGACTCAAATTACAAAAGGAATTGAGTGAATTCTTTAGTATTAATGAAACAGGGGAAATTAAGCAAACAATAGTTTGGGATACACACAAGGCTGTTATGAGAGGTAATTGTATTAGCACCAAAGCTTTTATTAGGAAATCATGGGAAGTTGAAAGAGAAAGTTTATTAAAAGAAATAGATCTAATCCAAGAGACTCTGAAAATTACAAGAAATAGAGCCTGGAATACATTATTATTATTTAAGAAAAAGAAATTACAATCTCTTGAGGAAGAGAGATGGAATAAAATGAAGATGATTGTAAAACAGAGAATTATGGGTTGGGGGAACAAATGAAACAAATGGTATATTATTTGAAAAAAAGAAAGGAGAAATCCCATATCTCTGCTTTAAAGGATAAGGAAGGTGCAATAAAATGTAGTAATATAGAAATGGAAAAAATAATGAGAGACTTTTATGGGAATTTATACAAAAAAGAACATATTACAATGCAAACTATAGAGGTTAATGAGAAATTAACGGAAGAAGATAAACAAATTTTAAATGCAAAAATAACAAACGATGAGATATCTAGAGTTATTAAAGGGTTGAAACCTGCTAAAGCCCCAGGCCCAGATGGTTTTACTGGTGAATATTATAAGACTTATAAGAATGAATTATTACCGCATCTGGAAAAATTGTTTAATAATGTTTTTCAGACTTTTGAAACTCCACAGTCGTGGAAAATTTCAGAGATTATAACTATCCCAAAGCCGGATCGTGATTTAATGGATCCAGGTTCCTATCGCCCTATCAGCTTACTTAACCAGGATTACAAAATATTTATGAAAATATTGGCAAACAGGATAGAGAATATCTTACCAAAGATAATTGGAGAAGACCAATATGGATTTGTTAAAGGAAGAAAGATTTATGAACCAATTAGAAACTTTGTTAATGTGATTCACCATGCTACCACTACCAAAAGAAAACTAGGTATTTTAAAGTTAGATGTGTACAAAGCTTTTGATAAAGTTAACCATGATTACTTGTTTCAATTGTGTAAAGATTTAAATATGGGAGATTCATTCTGTAGAATTATAGAAACAATTTATAAGGATAATATAGCTTATATTAGAGTAAATGGCAACAGAACAGAGAAGGTTAAAATTCAGAATGGAACTAAGCAGGGTTGTCCACTACCCCCAATGTTATTTGCATTGGCAATTGAGGTCTTAGCAAATAAAATTAGAAATGACAAGGAGTGGAGAGGTTACCAAATAGGAAAACTTGAATTAAAATTAAATCTTTTTGCAGATGATGCTATAGTATTGACTGAAACCCCAATTGAAATGATGAAAAGAATAATGATCTTACTCCAGGAATTCAAAGACCAATCAGGACTTAAGGTTAATATAGAGAAATAAGAGATAATTTGTTTAAATACAGGCCCTAAAGAGCAAATCGAGATACAAAAAGTGTCAGGATTGAAACTAGGATGTAAAAAAATGAAATATCTAGGAGTTTGGTTGTTTAAGAATCCTATTAAAATTGCGACGGTTAACTATAATTTAATATGGAAGAGACTTCAAAAGCAGATAAAAAATTGGAGGGGAAAAAGGTTGAGAAGAATTGCTAAGATTAGAGCCCTTAAAATGATGATAATACCAAAAATGATGTATTTATTTCAGGTTTTACCAGGTACCTTTCCTGGTGCAAAATTGAGAGAATGGGATAGTAAATTAAATTTTTGGATTGAAGGAAACAAAAGGCCTAGAATAAGAAAAAAATGGCTGTTTGCCCACGAGAAAGAGGGGGGGTGGGGTAGCCCGTGCTTAGAATTATATAGAGAAGCATTTCAAATAGAAAGATTAATGGAACTACAGTTATGGGGGGAAAAGAAGTGGGTGAAATTGGAAAAGGAAATTAATAATATAAATAATAAGGAGTTATTATTTAAAAAATGGAGTAAAATAGAAATCAATAACTTAACCGACCCGCTGAAAGCAGGTGTAGAAATATGGTCTAAATGGCAGGGGAAATGTGGAACTAGAAATTCAAAATTATCAACGTCACACGTATTGAATACAGGTAATGATGTTAACTTAACCAGAATTATAAAAGTATTAAATAGCAAAGGGATAATGAGAATTGAACAATTATATGAGAAGGATGGGAGAGTTAGTAGAACTCGGTTGGAATGGTGGCTCGGTCAACAGAAATGGCTGCAGATTAATGCAATAAGTAAATATTTAAATAAAAGTGAGAATAAAGAAGCTTTCTTGAGAGAAGAAAATTGTTTAGGAAAAATAATAAAAGAAAAGATTAATGATACAAAAGCTCAAGCTAGCAATATATATAGAATGTTATTGCAAGTGGAAGAGGAAGTAATAAAAAGTTTGACAAGATGCTGGCAAAATGATTTACAAATAGATGAAAGTGAAATGAAAGAAATAGTAGAAAATATACATAAGATTAAAAATACAAGAATTAAAGAGATGAGAAGGAAAATCTTACACAAATGGTATTATACACCAGCACAACTTGCACACTTCCAGGGGAAAGAGAAAGGTAATTGTTGGCATGGTTGCCAAAAGAAGGGAATTTTTATGCATATGTTCTGGGAGTGTGTAGAAATTCAGACATTTTGGAAGGAAGTGCAGAATGAAATTAATAAAATGTTAAATATTAATTGGACAATTACAAAAGAAATAGCGATTTTAATTAAATAAAGAGAACTAGGAGATTTTAAAGAAATAAAAACCGCAGCATTGGAAAGTGCTCAAGCAGTAGTGGTATTGGGTTGGAAAGAGTCTATAAAATGGACACTACAGAATTGGTACTGGTACATGGTGGATCACATACATTTTGAAATTATGGAAATAAGATTAAACAACTTTGGTGAAAACAAACTGGAAAAGCTGATGGTATGATGGAATAAGGTGAAAGGTTATATGTTGAGTAGAATCTGTGATGTAAATGTGAAAAATAAACTGCAATCACTGTTTTAGTAATAACAAATGCAAAGTAGAGCCAAGGAAATATATATATATATATATATATATATATATATATATATATATATATATAAACTAGTAAATTCTGAACCCCTTGTAATGGGTGGTGGTGGTGATGGGGGGTTTTGTCGGTTAGGTGATGGGCACATGCACTGTGCACTGTTTTATGTTTGTCTTTATGTAACCACATTTTTAAAAATCAATAAAAATATATTTAAAAAAAACAACAACAGGCAAACATGGAAGGACCAATAACAATTGAGGAACTCCTTACAATCATTAAAAAGCAAAAAAATAACAAAGCAACTGGACCAGACGCCATACCGGCAGAATGGTATAAAATAGAAAGTGAAATAATAATAAATAATATGCTAGAAATCTTCAATGAATGTAGGCTAGATGGTAGAATTCCTAAATCATGGTCAGAATCTTTAATAACTTTAATCCACAAATCAGGAGCAACAAAAGAAAAAATTAAAAATTATAGACCTATTTCATTACTAAATGTTGATTATAAAATATTTACTGCAATATACACAGATAGATTAAAAAGGATTCTCAATGGGATAATTCATCAAGACCAAAATGGCTTCCTACCAGGTAGACAGATTAAAAATAATCTTAGAATGATTATTAATACATTAGAATATTATGAACAACATCCTGAAAAAACACTATCATTAATGTTTTTAGATGCCCAAAAGGCCTTTGACAACGTTAACTGGACATTTATAAAAATGCAACTGAACAAAATGAGATTTGGTCCTAAATTTGTAAATTTAATAGATGCCATTTATTCAAAATAAACAACTTAAATTATATTAAATAATGAACAATTGAAACTATTTGAAATAAACAAAGGAGTCCGACAAGGTTGTCCTATATCACCTTTACTATTTATTCTGTCCTTAGAAACTCTATTGATAAAAATAAGAGCAGACCCCAAAAATAAAAGGTTTGAATGTTGGAAAGGAGGCATACAAAGTCCAAGCTTTTGCAGATGATCTGACTTTTATAACTGAAGATCCGATAACAACAGTTCCAACACTAATTCAGACAATAGAATAATATGGAAAAGTAGCAGGTTTAAAAATAAATAAGAGTAAAACACAATTTATAACAAAAAATATGAGCAAAACACAAGAAAGGAAATTGGAATGCATTTCCGGAATACAAATAGTTAAAAAGGTTAAATACTTGGGAATATGGATAACATCTAAAACAATAACATTAAAAAATAATAACTACACAAAATTAATGATGGAAATTAAAAAAGATTTAGAAATTTGGAATAGTTTAAAAATATCCTTTTTGGGAAGAATTGCCACAATCAAGATGAACATTTTACCTAAAATTTTATTTTTGTTTCAGGTGATTCCAATAAATCCAGGGGGAAATTTTTTAAAAAATTTAACAACGACAGTTAAGAAATTTTTATGGCAAGGAAAAAAGGCAAGAATAAAGATAAATATTTTGGAAGATATTAAAGAAAGAGGAGGATTTGCACTCCCTAATTGGAAATTATACTACCAGGCAGCCGCCTTAACGTGGATTAGAGATTGGATAACATTAGAGAATAAAAGAATATTGAACTTAGAAGGACATGATCTTATGCTTGGCTGGCATGCCTTTATATGGTACAATAAGGATAAAAATCATTCATACTTCAAAAGACACACATTAAGAAAATATTTATTGGAAGTTTGGAAAGACATAAGAAAAAATCATTTTTTGACTGTCCCTGAATGGGTAGCCCCCTTAGAAGCAATAATACACCCAAAATCTATAAAGGAAACGAGAATAATAAGATATAAGGAATTACTAAATGATCAAATGAAACTAAAATCCAGGACGAAATTACAAGAAGAAGAGATAACAATTGATTGGTGGCACTATGCACAGATTCGATCTAGATACCAGAAAGATAGTACGCTATATATTTTTAATAAGAATAAAAATTTACTAAGTAATTTAATAACCATTAATCAAACTGAAATAATAGGTAAAATCTATAAATACTTGATTGCCCATATAAACATAGATCTGACTTTAAAGGATAACATGATAAATTGGTGCAAAAATATTGGAAAAGAAATAGATATAGATACACGGGAGAAGGTCTGGATCTGTAATTGGAAAATGACAAAATCAGTGTCCCTAAAAGAAAATCAAATGAAAATGTTTTATAGATGGCACCTCCCACCAAATAGGATAGCAAAAATATTCCCCAAAACATCTCCGTTATGTTGGAAATGCAAGAAGGAAATAGGGTCCTACTATCATCAATGGTGGACCTGCAGCAAAGCTAGACTCTATTGGAAAATGATAGAAAAAATAATAAAAGAAATAGTTAAACAGGATATAGAAATAACTCTGGAATTCTATTTATTAGGAATCACAAATCAGACCTATAAGAAAGAAATTTTATACCTAGTTATACATATTTTAACTGCGGCTAGGATTATATATGCACAAAACTGGAAAGGGGAGGATATCCCCAAAGAGGAAGAAGTTATTATGAAAATATTAGATTGCGCTGAAATGGATATGATGACAAGACGCTTAAATGATCAAGAAGATACTGAATTTTATGAAACATGGAACAAAGTTTATATATGGATAAATAAGAAGAAACACTAGAAGGTTAAGATAAATAAATAAATAAATGTGCGAAGTATTTCGGCAAAAATTGCTGTATTATGTGTTACAATACCATTAGATAGAATAAGTTTGTTTCAGCACTATATTAGAATTAGTTTATATACATAGAATTACTATGAGAAGAACTTTGAATTTATGTTAGTACTAGTTTAAATATGAAAAACTTTAATGCAAAATTTAACAATTTATTTCTTAACATTTACAATAATGAATTGTATTTAAATATGTATTCTTTTTTCTGTATTCAAATTTATACTTTTGAGATAAGCGGGGGAAATACAACCCCATCTTTTATATTAAATGTATGTGCGTCTGTCTGTCTATTTTAAGAAAATCAATAAAATTTATGGGGAAAAAAAGATGAAGTGAGGAATGCTAAAGCTCACAATGAACAAAGGCTTGAAAGAGGAGTAAAAAGTAACAAAAAAGCTTCTTTCAACATATTAAAACCAAGAAAAAAGTCAAGGAAACAATTGGTCCATTGCAGGGAGAAAACGGCAAGAAGGTGACAAGCAGCAGGGAGAATGCAGAACTACTCAACATGGGTTTTTTGCATCTGTCTTTACACAAAGGGGAAAAAAACAGCCCAACGTATCAAAAACAGCACCACAAAAAACATATTAGGAACACAAGTTAAAATATGGAAGAAATGGTAAGGGAACACCTGTCCACTCTAGGTGAATTCAAATCACCAGAACCAGATGGATTACACCCCAAGGTTCTGAAGGGATTGGCAGACGAGATCTCAAAACCACTGAACTGTATCTTTCAAAGATCCTGGAGCACCTGGGAATTGCCAGAGGATTCGAAAAGAGCTGATGTAGTTCCCATCTTCAAGAAAAGAAAAGAAAAACCAGATCCAGGAAACTACAGACTTATCAGCCTGACTTCAATACCAGGGAAGATATTTGGAAAAGATAATCAAGCAATGAGTCAATGAACACCTAGAAGCAAAGTAATAACCAAAAGCCAACATGGGTTTGTCAAAAACAGATCATGCCAGACTAATTTTATATCATTCTTCGACAAAATGACAAAATTAGTAGACAAGGGGAATGGTGTCGATGTGGTTTACTTGGATTTCAGTAAGGCTTTTGACAAAGTAGACCATAACCTACTACTAAATAAAGTAGAAAAATGTGAAATGGACAGCAACACCTCCAGATGGATTTAAAACCGGCTAATTAATTAGTGCTCAATGGAACTACATCTATTTGGAGGGATGTATGCAGTGGAGTACCCAAAGGCTCTGTTTTAGACACAGTACTCTTCAAAATCTTCATCAATGACTTGCATGAGGGGATAGATGGGGAACCTATCAAATTTGCAGATGACGCTGTGGCTATGGTGACCGAAGTCATTTCACCCACTTCTGGTCGAAGTCGCAGGTCTGCCAGTCTCAGGGCATGCCAGCCCTAAAAATGACAGGAGACAAAGACCCTTTTTCCACACACCTCCAGGAAGGTACGCCATATGTGGTACATTGCTCAATGGTAGTAACTGTGAGAGGGATCTTGGGGTCCTAGTGGACAACCATTTAAATATGAGCCAGCAGTGTCCAGCAGCTACGAAAAAGGCCAACACATTTCTAGGCTGCATTAACAGAGGGATAGAATCAAGATCACGCGAAGTGTTAATACCACTTTATAATTCACACTATATGGGATTATTGTAGATCGGGGTAAACTCAAGACCCAGGGGCCAAATCTGGGCCCTGGGCTACTTAGATCTAGCACCAGGGGGAGTCCTGTAAATAGTAAAGCACTGGCCTGCAGTGCCTCTGCCAACCAAATCATAGCCCTCACAAGCTGTGTTTTTGCTGCTAGAAGTTTACAGGAGACTGTTCCAGCCAAAAATGGAGTTTGGGAGCCTATTTTCTCTGGCACAGGTGCCCCCAACAGGTGTGATGTCAACTGGACACACCCACCTTGACTCATAAAGTCAAACACAACCCTGATGCGGCCCTCAATGAAATTGAGTTTGACACCCCTGTTGTAGGTACTATATGGTGGCAGGGATTTTTGTTCAAAAATTGGAAAAGAAATAAATTATGTTAAACTTTTCTATATGAGTTCACATATCTCTTAGCCATATTCTATATACATTATCACTATCCTTTATACACGATACATTTATAATTTTACTAACTTCAATTGAGAGTATTTCAACTGAAACTCCCCTGATACTTTAACTTGACATTTTAACCAACTATGCAAATGCTTTTGAAGGATCTCAGATACAGATTAACAGAGTTGGAAGGGACCCTGTAGGTCATCTAGTCCAACACACACACACAGACACCACTCTAGCAGGAGACCCGTGAGACCCATGATGACAAACCTATGGTACACATGCAAAAAAACCATCCAATGGGCAAACTGGAAGTTTTTGCATTCTGGAGATTCAGGAAACTTCTCTGAACCCTCTGGAAAACAAAAAAACAGCACAATGGGCAAACTGGTAGTGCATTTTTCTGAATTTCCGGTTTGCCCATTGGCCCATTTTTTCACCATGCCAGGGTTTAGTGAGGACTGTGCACATGTGCGGGGATGGGAGAGATTGTGCACATGCACGGGGCAGTATGGGTGTGTGTCAGCGTGTGGGAGGGGGAGGGAAAGGGTGTGGCCAATGAACGCATGCTAGCAAATGCACGCACATCCTTTTGGCATGCGAACCAAAAAAGCTTCACCATCACTGTCCTACTGTTTGCCTGGCACTCACACCCTTCCAACTGTCACGCTGAGAATTGCCAGCCACAGAGACATTCAGTAGTTAAAGAGTTAATGTGTGCCTTCCCTCTAATCACTCCCACACTTCACATCATTTCCTATTAATCATATCCGTCTGCTTACGTAGCAAGCACATTCCATTATTTCTCTCCTCCCTGCAGCCATGCTTCGGCTGTTTTACAAAGTGTCCCTCGCGGCACATTTATTTTCTGTCCTTTAAAATAAAGTTTGTTTGTTTTGATTCCTGCTGTCTGAGTCTCATTTAAAATCCATCCCTCAACACCAACAAAGTCTCCACTTGACACTTTCAAGAAGAGATTGGCAAACCAATCTCTTCTTGAAAGTCTCAAGTGATGAAGCTCCCACAACTTCTGATGGCAAGCTGCCACAACTTCCAAAGACAAGCTGAGCCTTATTTCAGTGGGGCTTATTTCTAAACCTACTAGTTTATCAACTTAGCTTAAAGCATGCATATTGGGAGACAAAATGATTTTAAGTTTTGATGACTCTGTGGTTTTGTCACCAAACCCCCAAAACTTTACCCTTATACTGTCCATTGTTGATCTCACCCAATTCCTAAGAGGTCAGTAGGGGGTGTGCATAAGTGCACCAGCATGCCTATCATCCATGTTCTAATGTTCCTACAAAATAAATAAATAAATAAATAAAAACAAACAAATAAATAAATAATATGCATTCTTTCTTTAGACCAAATTATCAGGAATTAAAAATCCCTAGGTAATATTATAATGCAGAAAATAGGCCTCAGTTAAGTATGCTGAGTCATTCAGAGGCAGTTGAGTGTGCAGCAACCTAGCAATTATGTGAAAAGTATTTAACTAGGCAATAGCTTCCTGCTCTTTCTCTCTGTCTATTTGCTGTTAGCTGTGTGCTGTTGCTGTTCATGGAAGTATGCTTTGAAGAAGCTGTAATGCTGTAAAAGTTGGTTCCTGTGAGTTATTTAACTAAGATAGTTGTAGCAAGGTACTAGTAAGATACTAGTTTATTGTATGTATAGTGTTCTGTCGGGCTCCCAAAAATTCACAGGTACAAATTTCAGACACACACACACATTTGAAAATTCAAAACAATGTTCTTTATAATGAAAATTCACTTAAACTAAGCCCTCTTTTGGTATAGCAAAGAGCACTGGTCTCCAAACAAACTGGTAATCTATACAAATCCCTTATCAGTTCTGTGATACTTAGCTTGCAGCTGTGAGGCAATTCACAGTCATTCTTCTTTCACAAAGTGAAACACACTTTGCTCTGGTTTAGTTTCAAAGCGAGGAAAAATCAGCACACAAAAGGTCAAAGTCAATAAAGCAGTCATGAAACACAACGATCAGATAATCCTCCACAATGGCCAAACCCACAGGCTGCTCTTTATAGCAGCCTCACTAATTACCACAGCCCCACCCAACCATAGGTGGCCTCATTTTCTTTGATAATAATCTCTCAGTTGTTGTTGCCTATGCATCGCTCTCCGCATGCGTGGTTGTATCATTAACTCTTGTTCTGAATCCAAGGAGGAGCTAGATAATTGATCTCCTTCTGAGCTGTCTGCCACACTCTCCTCCTCCCCGTCACTCATGTCTTCTTGGTCAGAGGAGCCTTCATCAGCAGATTCCACTGGGGGCAAAACAGGCCTGCAGCATGTGGATGTCTCCCCCACATCCACAGTCCTTGGGGCAGGAGCTGGGCCAGAGCTAACCACAACATATAGTATAGACAATAGTAGCAGTAGCAGTAGCAGCAGTAGCAGTAGCAGTAGTAGTATAAAGAAGTAAATATATTTTTCCACAACTTCCTACTGCTGCTGTGTTTCATTGAAGACTTCAACTCCATTTCTACTGGTCTGTGGCTGGCTGGCTGGTTGGGTTGGATTGGTGGGCCAGCTGAACTGGTTTACTGCTTGGGCACAAACAGGCTAGATTCCACAAATGCAAGCTCTGATAGGTTATGGGCCCAGGGTCTGGGGCCCAGGGTCTGATAGGTTATTAGTCCAGAGTAGCCCAAAGTAGACCAGGATTAGGTTCAAAATAAGCCAAGATTAAGCCCAGAGTAACTAATTTAAAGCCCATACCAGGCTAGCCCAGACCGAGGAAACAGGGTTCCTGTGTTCCTGTTTGGGAGAAGAAGTAAGAAGACCAGGACTGGTGGAAGCCAGGATTGGTGGCCAGTGCTGGTGAGAATTGCTACAAGCAAGTAAAAGTTAACGTTTGTCAAGCCAGGTTTCTGTAAGAGACAGAGTCTGGTGGATTGCTGAAGAATTGTTTAAAGTGAACTGTTTTTCATTAGGAAGGGGCCTGTGTGTTGTTTAAGAATAGCATTTTCAGCAGCAAATTTGCCCTTTGAAAGATTAATGAAACAAACTATCGTGCATGGAGCATAAAGATGCAAAGTCTGTTAATTAGGGAAAGACTTTGGGAAGTGATAGAGGCTCCTCCTGAGAAAAATGATGAAAATAAAGATGAGAAATAGAGGTTAGTTCAAAAAGTGAGGGTAACTATTATTCTGGCTTTGGATGACAGCCAACTTGTTAACGTGAAAAGTGAACATAGTGCTTTTGAAGTTTGGCAAAGATTTAAGATATATCCAATATAGCATTGAGCACAGAAATCTCCTATTTGAACTCCAATGTATTGAGAGAGATAAAAGCCAAGCATTTAGAATATTGAATAGGTAAAGTTAAAATTAAAGTTCCCCTGCACATGTGTGCTATTCACAGGGGCACTGCTCATCTCCATTTCTAAGCCAAAGAGCCAGCACTGTCCAAAGACATCTTCATGATCATGTGGCTGGCATGACTCAATGCTGAAGATGCACGGAGCACTGTACCCTTCCCACCAAAGTCGTCCCTATTTTTCTATTTGCATTTTTACATGCTTTTAAACTGCTCAGTTGGCAGAAGCTGGGGCAAGTAACAGGAGCTCACTTTGTTATGCATTGTTAGGAATTCATGGCGATGAATTGCTGAACTTTTTATTGACAAGCTCAGCATCTTAGCCACTGAGCCATCACATCCCTTAGACATGGTGAATATTAAATATATATGTTTAAACACTGGCACCTCTGTTGTATCACAGTATGTATTTCTGGGACCTGTTTGTGTGAAAATTTAATGGAATCAATAGGTTTCCTCTAAGAACAGATCTTAACTGTGCAGTTCAAAAAAATTATACCGTATTTTTTGGAGTGTAAGACACACACAGGAATATAAGACACACCTTAGTTTTTGAGAAGAAAAATAGGGAAAAGAATCTGCTTACCAGGTATTCATCTGGCTAGCATCCTTAGTCTGGTCAGCTTCAGCACCTTATTTTATCCTTATTTATCAGGATGGGGTCTTTTTGCTCATGCAGCAAAACCATCCAGTCCACTGCTCTTCCATCCAGGGCTCTGGTCACCACCCTCATAATCTTCCATATATTGCCAAACTTGGGCTAAGAAATGCCCCAAGGCCCCAGAGGATCTGTCATACCTTTGGGCCAGTAAGGGTGCATCTGGAGCTTGATGCCTGCTGGGTTCCCCCCTCCCATGAACAGGCTGTGCTGGGGGGGGGGGGTTTCTGGGCTGTTGCTCTACGGCATGCTCCATCTCCCAAAAGGCCCTCTGCACGTCCCCCCTCCATTTCTTCATCACTTCTCAAGCCAGTGGCTTTTTCTTTCCACTGATTGTAAAACCTCTTTGATGCCTGTCACTAGCTTTGCTAAGAGGAGCCCCTCCTCGCTTAACACTTCCCGATCTTTCTTTTGTTTTCTCCACCCAGTGACATTTGCATCTGGAGGGATGTGGTCAATTTCAATTTCAAAAGGTTGACTTACTCCGACCATTTGGGTTCTTTCCGAGACTGCTCCATCTGAAGCTGATCATCCTTCCAATGACCCCAGTCTTTCTCCTTTTTTAGCCGGTGGGGGAGAGGGGCCCAGCAGGCTTGTGGCTCCTTCTGACTGCTCTCCTTCACTCCCTCGTTTGGACATCCTGCTCAGTCCCCTCAGTAGATAAATATCCATGATTACTGTACTGCATTTACTTTGCTTAATGTCAGGATGGCTCCACTCAGCATTTAAGAAAATAAAACCCAAAATCCATTTTGAACTTCAAAAGTGAATTTTACTCAAATCAGAAATGGATGCAACAGAATCAAAGCAAAGTCAGAAGTAAAAGGCACAATACTTGCCCATCTCAAAGAATCCCCCTTGCCCCCCTTTGGGAAATAGCCAATCCCCATGGTCCATTTTTGTGAAGTGGACCCATCTTCACCCTCGCATCATATACCTACCTCACCTCTTCTCAAAGGAATTCGAAACTGATTCTGGCCTTTGCCAGAGAACCGAAAGTTATCAGGGCCCTCCAGAAACGTCCCCTTCCAAATCCCCCCATGCCCTACCACCTCCCCTCTTACTTATAGCAGCCAAAGCATGATAGAAAGATGAAACATAGCGAGGCTGACAGTAACAATGAAAGAGCTTGCAAGTGGGTAAGAGCTGGGAACATCGTTAGTACCTGGTTAGGGCTCGAAAGAAACATTTGGAGCAAATATGACCAAAGGGGGAAAAAACCTGCAAAGACTTAGGGCTTGGAAAACATTCCTTACAGAGAGAAACAATGAAAGAGCTTGGGTACATTAATAGCATCTGCTTAGGGCTGGAAAGGAATATCTGGAGCAAGTAAAGCAATGAAAAAACCCCCTACAAAGACAGGGTTTGGAATACATTCTTGGCAGAGAGTAACAATAAAAGAGCTTGCAAGCTGGTAAGAGCTGGGAACAGTTAGCACATGGTTAGGGCTGGAAAGAGACTTAATCAGAGCAAGTTAGAATAATGAAAAAAACCCTGCTTAGGGCTTGGAAAACATTCTTTGCAGAGAGAAACAATGAAAGACCCTGCAAGGTAAGAGCTGGGAAGATTGTTAGCAGCTAGTTAGGGCTGGGAAAAAAACTACAGAGTATCAAACACACTGAACTTATCAGCCTCTTTTAGGAAGGAAAAGTGTGCGTCTTATGCACCGAAAAATATGGTAGTTGTCTTCTTAGTTTTGCTCTGAAAAGCAAAAGAATGCTTCATTAGAATTGGAATTCTTTATTGGCCAAGTGTTATTGCATACACAAGGAATTTGTCTTTGGTGCATATGTTCTCAGTGTACATAAAAGAAAAAGATACATTTGTCTTAATGATTGCCATGGGGGGGGGGGGTCAAATAAGCTATTATTATTATTATTATTATTATTATTATTATTATTATTATTACTATTATTTATTAAATTTGTATGCCGCCCCTCTCCATAGACTCGGGGCAGCTCACAACAATAGTAGAAAACAATGTACAATACAAATATAATATTTAAAAACTAAAAATCCATAATTTAAAAAACATACACACAACATACCATACATAAACTATATAGGCCTGGGGAAGATATCTCAGTTCCCCCATGCCTGACGGCAGAGGTGGGTTTTAAGAAGTTTACGAAAGGCAAGGAGGGTGGGGCCAATACTAATCTCTGGGGGAAGCTGGTTCCAGAGGGTTGGGGCCACCACAGAGAAGGCTCTTCCCCTGGGTCCCGCCAGATGACATTGTTTAGTCGACAGGACCTAGAGAAGGCCAACTCTGTGGGACCTAACTGGTCGCTGGGATTCATGCAGCAGAAGGTGGTCCCGGAGATATTCTGGTCCGATGCCATGAAGGGCTTTATAGGTCATAACAAACACTTTGAATTGTGACCGGAAACTGATCGACAACCAATGCAGGCTGTGGAGTGTTAGTGAAACATGGGCATACCTAGGGAAGCCCATGATTGCCTCACAGCTGCATTCTGCACAATCTGAAGTTTCCAAACACTCTTCAAAGGTAGCCCCATGTAGAGAGCGTTACAGTAGTCAAACCTCGAGGTGATGAGGGCATGAGTGACTGTGAGCAGTGACTCTTGGTCCAGATAGGGCCGCAACTGGTGCACCAGGCGAACCTGGGCAAACGCCTCCCTCGCCATAGCTGAAAGATGGTTTTCTAATGTAAGCTGTGGATCGAAGAGGACGGCCAAGTTGCAGATCCTCTCTGAGGGAGTCAGTAATTCCCCCTCCCAGGGTAATGGACAGACAGATGGAATTATCCTTGGGAGGCAAAACCCACAGCCACTCCATCTTATCAGGGTTGAGTTTGAGTCTGTTGACACCTATCCAGCCTCCAGGCACCGGGACATCACTTCCACTGCTTCGTTGACTGGACATGTGGTGGAGATGTACAACTGGGCATCATCAGCATACTGCACAATCTGACCCCATGCCCTTAGATGATCTCGTCCAGCGGTTTCATGTAGATATTAAATAGCAGGGGGGGAGAGGACCGACCCCTGAGGTACCCCACTAGGAAGAAGCCTAGAGGTCAACCTCTGACCCCTCACTAACACTGACTGCGACTGACCGGAGAGGTAGGAAGAGAACCACTGAAGGACAGTGCCTCCCACTCCCAACCCCTCCAGCTAGCGCAGAAGGATACCATGGTCGATGGTATCGAAAGCCACTGAGAGGTCAAGAAACACCAGGACAGAGGATAAAACCCTGTCCTGGGCCCACCAGAGATCATCCATCAATGCGACCAAAGCAGTTTCCGTGCTTTAGCTGGGCCTGAATCCTGACTGTTAAGGGCCTAGATAATCGGCTTCTTGCAAGGACTGCTGGAGCTGGAACACCACCACCTTCTGAACAACCTTCCCCATAAAAGGAAGGTTGGAGACTGGACGATAGTTGTTGAGAATGGCTGGGTCCAGGGAAGGCTTTTTGGGGAGGGGGCACACTAGTGCCTCCTTGTAGGGATCCGGAAAGGACCCCCTCCCCAAAGAAGCATTGACAATCTCCTGCACCCAGTTCCGTGTCACCTCCCTGCTGGCCGAAACCAGCCAGGAAGGACACGGATCCAGTAAACAGGTGGTGGAACTCACAGCTCCAATGGCCTTGTCCACTTCATCAGGTGTCACCAGATCAAACTCTTCCCAGACAGATGGACAAGTACGGGCCCCAGTCACCTCGACTGACTCGTTGTCAGTCGACTCTGTTATCCAATCGGAATCAAAGTCCACCCGGATCTGAGCGAGAAAACAATATTAATAAAAATATTAAGCATATAAGCAACAAGTTTTGGTCATATAGTCATAAATTGGAGGATAGGAATGATGAGAAAAAACTAGTAGAAAGACTCGGGGTGGCTCACAACAGCAATAAACATTACAATACAAATCTAATAGCTAAACCTATGACTAAAAACAATCAATACTATACAATCACAACCACACATAACTCTCAATGGTCAGAGAAGGGGATACATTAATTGTCCCATGCCTGGCGACATAGATAGGTCTTCAAGGTCTTGCGGAAGGCGAGGAGGGTGGGAGCAGTTTGAATCTCCGGGGGGAGTTGATTCCAGAGGGTGGGGCCCACCACAGACCTCTTCCCCTGGGTCCCACCAGACGACATTGTTTAGTCGATGGGACCCAAAGAAGGTCAACTCTGTGGGACCTAATTGGCCGCTGGGATTCATGCGGCAGAAGGCGGTCCCATAGGTATTCTGGTCCGATGCCATGTAGGGACTTATGGGTCATCACCAACACTTTGAATTGTGTCCGGAAACTAATTGGCAACCAGTGCAAGCCACGGAGTGTGAAGCTTGTGATCCACTTACAAGTGTGTTCAGGTACTGCTAGCTGATTTAGTTTAGTTAAAAGAATGTCCGGTATGATGGTGTTGAATGCTGAACTAAAGTCTACAAAAAGGACCCTAGCATAGGTCTTTGGAGATTCGAAATGTTGTAGGATGTAATGCAGAGCCATATTAAGAGCATCATCTGTCGATCTATTTGCTCGGTATACAAATTGCAGGAGCTCTAACAGTGATTGATCAAGTGTGACATCACTAGCCTTTCAAAGGTTTTCATAACTACAGATGTTAGAGCAACTGGTCTGTAGTCATTCAGTTCCTTGGTGGATGGTTTCTTCCCCCACTGGCATGATAATAGAGCATTTGAAGTAAGAAGGAACATAGCACAACTCTAATGATTTGTTGGTGAAAAAGATTTGGGTGAAAAAGGGGGCCAATTGGTCAGCACAGATTTTTAAGCAAGAAGGAGTTATCTTGTCTGGGCCCGGTCCTTTTCCAGGATTCTGTCTGTGAAATAGATCTTTCAGTTTCTTTTCTGTGATCACTAGGGGTTGTAAACCCAATGGGATGGGTTCAGTTGTAGAAGATTTGGCTGTTGGTGTGTCTGGGATGGAGGTTGTGCAGATAGGTGGTTGTGGTTTCTTTTCAAACCTGCAGAAGAACACATTCAGTTCATCTGCCAGTTGCTGATTTCCTTCAGCTTGGGAAGTTGGTTTGCTGTAACCGGTGATATTTTTGAGAGTTTTCAACATATTTGCTGGTTCATTTGTTGAGAATTGATTTTTTAGCTTTTCAGTGTAGTTTCTTTTTACTGCTCTGATCTCTCTTGTTAATACATTTTTGGCCTGATTGTACAGCATTCTATTACCTTTTCTGTAGGTTTCCTCTTTATTTATTTTTATTTATTTATTTATTTATTTTGTCCAATACATAATACACTTTTTAATAATATAAGTAAAGAAAAGAATAGAAGAAAAGATATAAAAGTATAGGTGAACATATTTGAAAGGAAGAAAAGATAAATGAGATAAGGAGAGACAATTGGACAGGGAATGGAAGGCACACTGGTGCACTTATGCACGCCCCTTACTGACCTCTAAGGCACCTGGAGAGGTCAATCATGGATAGTCTAAGGGAAAAATGTTTGGGGTTAGGGGTTGACACTACTGAGTCAGGTAATGAGTTCCACGCTTCGGCAACTCGGTTGCTGAAGTCATATTTTTTTTTATATTTTTTTTCAGTCAAGTTTGAAGCGGTTAATATTCAGTTTGAATCTGTTGCATGCTCTTGTATTGTTGCGATTGAAGCTGAAGTAGTCATTGACAGGTAGGATGTTGCAGCATATGATCTTGTGGGCAATACTTAGATCGTGTTTTAGGTGACGTAGTTCTAAGCTTTCTAGACCTAGGATTGATAGTCTGCTTTCATAGGGTATTCTGTTTCAAATAGAGGAGTGAAGGGCTCTTCTGGTGGAGTATCTTTGGACATTTTCAAGGGTGTTGATGTCTGAGATGTGGTATGGGTTCCAGACAGATGAACTGTATTCAAGGATGGGTCTGGCAAAAGTTTTGTAGGCTCTGGTGAGTAGAGTGAGATTGCCAGAGCAGAAGCTGTGTAGGATCAGGTTAACAACTCTAGAAGCCCTTTTGGCGATATTGTTGCAGAGGGCTTTGGCACTTAGATAATTTGATATTAGTATTCCAAGGTCTTTAACTGAGTGGGGGTTGGCTGTGAGATTTTGTTTGTTCAGTTTATATATGAGGTTCGGATTCTTTTTGCCGATGTGGAGGGTAGAACATTTGCTGGTTGATATTTGAAGTTGCCATGTGCTAGACCAATGTGAGACAAAGTCGAGGTCTTTTTGGAGAGTAGATGTGTTGTCCATGGTGTTGAAAAGTTTTACATCATCGGCGAAAAGAACACAGTTGCTTGTGATATGATCGCATAGGTCGTTGATGTAGAGAATAAATAGAGTAGGTCCTAGTACACTGCCTTGGGGAACGCCACTTTTAACCGGGACAGGGGTGGAAATAGCGCTTCCAATTTTGACAACTTGTTGCCTGTTTGACAGGAATGCAGTAATACAGCTGTGGAGGAATCCAGAGATGCCATAGGATTTGAGTTTTAGGAGTAGTTTGTCATGGACCACTGAATCGAAGGCTTTGCAAAAGTCAATAACTGCGTAACTGCTTAAGTTCACCTGTGAACCAAGTTTTATTGTTACTGTATATTTGCAAGTTCCTGGTTGGTATACATAGGTCTTCACAGAAGCTGACATATGATGTTACAGTATCTGTGAGTTCATCCAGGTCTGCAGAGGTGTCTTTAAAAATATTCCAGTCGTGCAGTCAAAGCAAGCCTGTAGCTTTAACTTTGCCTCTTCAGTCCAAGTCCTCACTTATTTAATCGTTGATTTTGTGGCTTTAAATCTTTGTTTTTAAGCAGGTACAAGGACAATCTTGCAATGATCAGAGTGGCCCACAGCTGCTCTTGGTAAGGAATGCTAAGCATCTTCATTCATGTCTCCTCTTCTCAAGACTCAGTTGCTGCTCTTCCTTGTAACTATCAGTTTTCATTTGGCTTGCTATGCAAAGCAATTAACCTACTGATAGGACTGCTTTTCTGTCCCTTTTCAAAGCACTATTTAAAACCTTGACTAATCATCTATGCATATCAGAATCTATTATCACTGTTCTAAACAGTTGCAGTGTAACACTGAATCAGCATTGACTTCATGTCACTGAATTATTTTCATGTCAAATAAGCTCTTAAATAGTTTGCATTTTATAGGGTTGACTTTTTCAATAAAATCAATTTAATTAACTATCATGTTCTGACAGAGTACACTTAAGCACTGTCATTTATTGCAACTGAACAATAATTTCCATCAAACAGATCATGTCAACTATTTTAATGAGCAATTTCAACCTTAGCAGGATTTCATCTTAATAAAAAATAAATAAATTGCAGGTTTCTATCAAACTGTGATTAATAACCATTTCTCATTAATATTGTGATTAGACTGCCAGTAGTTATTCACCAAATGATCAGTGCTTAGAACTAATCTTTAAGTAATTTTGCAAAGAAAGATGGAGGGAAATGGCCAATAATATTAACCTTAATTTGTTTGTCAGTATCTTAGAACTTGACTGTTACACTATTACAGTGTAAAATGTGTAAGAGGGCAAAATCTTATACAATTTCACCAAATGCCATAGCCAAAACACACACTACATGTATTTCAAGTTGCATTCCAATATCTCCTAAGGATATTAGAAAGCTGATGGTATCTTATTTGAAAACGGAGAATGGTATTTTCAATTATGAAATTTAATTTTCCAGAAAAAAAGACATATTGATGTAAATTGAGCTTTCTTTAAAGCAAAACATGATAATTACTTATTTATTTACTTGTTTATTTGTTTGTTTCTTTGTTATTAAATTTATATGCCACTTGACTCAACAACTCTTGGCATCCCTTAACAATCAAACAAAGATAATTTTAAAACAATGAAAATATAGAGATAAAAATATCAGAACAAAATATTGGGGCAAGTTAATTATTTTTGTTAATTCTTTAAAAGAATTAGAAGCCAGCATAGTCTATTTAGGTTGAGATAGTCTGGTGGTAGTTTTTTAGTTTAAATTTATAATATAAAATGTGGTCAGAGGGAAAATGGACAAAGCCTTCACAATAAAATAGTAGAATTAGTGTGAACAAATATCTACTAACATATTGTTTGTTCAGTGTATAGAAAATTAATAGGCTCAAAGAATATATGTTACTTGAAAATTGGTTACACTTATGTCCAAATAGTATCTGCTGGTAATATTCACCGTATGCTAAACTGAAAACTAAGCTGTCAATGAGACAGCAGGGGTGGGGTGCGCTTATGTACAGTCTGTTTTTGTTATGTCTATGGTTTTCTCTCTCACTTCTCTTTCCGCTTGCTTTGATGGTGAATGTAAAGATGTAATGATTGAGAAAATGTCCCTTTAAATGTATATACCTGAAATAAAAATTATTTTAAAGAATATAGCCATTTTAAACTGGGTAATTAACAACGTATTACAAGATTATGCCCACATTTCATCCTGAGTACAATACCTTTTCCTGGGCAATTTACTTTTCAGAATATTCGCAGATGAGGAGGACGTATTATTTCAAAACATAATTTTATCAGTATTAGACCAATGGTGGGTTTCACTTACCGGTTCAGAAATGGGAGAATGTGCACACACACATGTACTTCATGCATACACAGAAAGTCCATGCATCTGGGTGGGTGGAGCCTCCTGCCACTGCTGCTACGAGTTCGCCCAAACTGGGATGAAATGGTAGAAACCCACCACTATGTTAGCCCCATTATGCCAGTCTCCTGGTTTTTTCCCTCACCATATATAATTCACTACTTTTTTATTTACATTTTCACTAGTTTTATCAGTATAACCTGAAATAGGAATAGTATCCTGGGCAATATATTCATTTTGATAGAAGCAATTGAAGTTTCTTCTAAATTTTTACATCTTTTTTAATCTGTTGAATTAATCTACCATAATAATTTATTTATTTTATTAGAGTTGAAGGGGACTCTGCAGGTCATCAAGTCCAACCCTCTGCTCAACCAGGAAATTATTATTATTATTATTATTATTATTATTATTATTATTATTATTATTATTATTATTTATTAGATTTGTATGCCGCCCCTCTCCGTAGACTCGGGGCGGCTCACAACAGTAATAACACAATATATAACAAATCTAATAATTAAAAGTCACTAAAAACCCCTTAATAAAAAGAAAACATACACACAAACGTACCATGCATAAACTGTATAGGCCCGGGGTAGATGTCTCAGTTCTCCCATGCCTGGCGGCAGAGATGGATTTTACGAAGTTTACAAAAGACAAGGAGGGTGGGGGCAATTCTAATCTCTGGGGGGAGCTGGTTCCAGAGGGTTGGGGCCACCACAGAGAAGGCTCTTCCCATAGGTCCCGCCAGACAACATTGTTTAGTTGACGGAACCCGGAGAAGGCCAACTCTATGGGACCTAACTGGTTCCTGCGATTCATGCGGCAGAAGGCGTTCTCAAAGATATTCTGACCCAATGCCATGAAGGGCTTTATAGGTCATAACCAACACTTTGAATTGTGACCGGAAACTGATCGGCAACCAATACAGACTGCAGAGTGTTGGTGTAACATGGGCATACCTAGGGAAGCCCATGATTGCTCTCACAGCTGCATTTTGCATGATCTGGAGTTTCCGAACACTCTTCAAAGGTAGCCCCATGTAGAGAGCATTACAGTAGTTGAACCTCGAGGTGATGAGGGAATGAGTGACTGTGAGCAGTGACTCACGGTCCAAATAGGGTTGCAACTGGTGCACCAGGCGAACCTGGGCGAATGCCCCCCTCACCACAGCTGAAAGATGTTTCTCTAATGTGTGCTGTGGATTGAGGAGGATGCCCAAGTTGCGAACCCTCTCTGAGGGGGTCAATGATTCTCCCCCCAGAGTAATGGACGGACAGATGGAATTGTCCTTGGGAGGCAAGACCCACAGCCACTCCGTCTTGTCTGGCTTGAGTTTGAGTTTGTTGACACCCATCCAGGCCCCAACAGCCTCCAGCAACTGGCACATCACTTCCACTGCTTCGTTGACTGGACATGGGGTGGAGATGTATAACTGGGTATCATCGGCATATTGCTGATACCTCACCCTTGGATGATCTCACCCAGCAGTTTCATGTAGATATTAAATAGCAGGGGGGAGAGGACCGACCCCTGAGGCACCCCACAAGGGAGAGACCTAGAGGTCGACCTCTGACCCCCCACTAACACCGACTGCGACCGACCGGAGAGATAGGAGGAGAAACACTGAAGAACAGTGCCTCCCACTCCCAACCCCTCCAGCCGGCGCAGAAGGATACCATGGTCGATGGTATCAAAAGCCGCTGAGAGGTCAACAAGCACTAGGACAGAGGACAAGCCCCTGTCCCGGGCCCACCAGAGATCATCCATCAATGCGACCAAAGCAGTTTCCGTGCTGTAACTGGGCCTGAATTCAGAGTTTTGAGGACCTAGATAATCGGCTTCTTCCAAGGACCGTTGGAGTTGAAGCGCCACCACCTTCTCAACAACCTTCCCCATAAAGGGAAGGTTGGAGACTGGATGGTAGTTATTGAGCACAGCTGGGTCCAGGGAATGCTTCTTGAGGAGGGGGTGCACAAGTGCCTTCTTATAAGGAGCCAGAAAGGACCCCCTCCCCAAGGAGGCGTTGACAATCTGCTGGACCCAGCTCCGTGTCACCTCTCGACTGGCCAAAACCAACCAAGAGGGACACGGATCCAGTAGACAGGTGGCAGAACTCACAGCTCCAATGACCTTGTCCACTTCATCAGGTGTCACCAAGTCAAACTCCCCCCCAGACAGCTGGACAAAGACGTTTAGCCCCAGTCACCTCGACTGACTCGTTGTCAGTCAACTCTGTTTTACAATTGGAGTCAAGGTCCGCTCGGATCCGAGCGATTTTATCAGCGAAAAACGTGTTAAAATCCTTGGCACTACTCTGCAAGGGCTCCCCAACTCCCCCCTCGTTAAGAAGGGAGTGGGTTACCCTAAACAAAGTGGCCAGGTGGGATTCCGCTGAGGCAATCAAGGCGGCATGATACGTGCATCTTGCCGCCTTGAGCGCCACTTTGTAAGTCTTAATAGGAGCTCTTACAAGTGTTTGCAGAATTGCAGAAACAACAATGGGTTGGTAAAAGTTTGAATCAATTATTAGGAGTGGTGCAACAAATTTATATAAATAGAGATGAGGAGAAGGAAAAACTTAATAGGGGGGAAAGAAGTAGAAGCAGGGGAATTGAGAATAACTGGCCCGGCAAATATGAAAACATTTACGTTTAGAGAGAAAAAGAATCAGACTCTGAAACAGAAGAGAGTTTTTCAAACTTTTAAATGAAGTAAAAGAGTTAAAGGGGACAGATAACCTAGAGTTAAAGAAATTAAGAGCTTCGTAGTAACAAAAAGGGGAAAGTTAGATCTTGAAAATGCCTCCAATCAACAAATGCAATTTGTGAGTCAATCATTGTTCTGTCTGGGTTCCCCCAGACGTCAACACCAACTAAAAAGAGTATCCAGACACGCTGGTAAAAAGCAAAGTCATTTTATATCTTTGAAAACAAACACAGATAACAAAAACTGTTCTTACAAACTGGAATGCTATGAAGCTTCACAGAAGAGTCACGACGGCCAGACAATACAACAGGCTTCTTGCTGGCACACACACCACTGTAGATAATAAAACCCACGCCTCCCCCAAGTTTTCAGCCTTCGAGGCCACAAGCCAGAATCAGAGACGCCAAGGATCGAAGCAAGGTCACAGGACTCCCAAAAGATAACTCTCCACAATACAGGAAGGGCGGGCCTGCCTTTTCAAACTTTCTGAGGAGAACCACACCCAAACCCAGCTGTTCCTATTAGGGATGGAAATACCTGGCTAATTGTCCCCTTCTTTGTGCTGCCCTTCTCTGCCTCATATCTATGATGGCTTGTGCGTTCTCATCTAATGACTCCGGCTACTCGCTGGGGAGAGCTCCCCCCTGGGGGTCTCAGGCTGTTCTCCCTCCTCCTCGTCCTGACATTCCTCTTCCCCGTCTGCCTGGTCCTCCTTCTCCTCCTGTTCCTCGCCCTCCCCCTCTGAGCATGGAGCCGGCAGAGTTCCAGCCGTTCCCTGAAGAGCCTCAGACTGAATCACAACAATCATTAACACCTCAATTCATTTAGACCCCTCTGACTTCCATGCATGTTTCAGGAGAATGGAGTTAGCCTCCTAAAATGACTCTCCAAGATACTGAGTTTACTCCAAGTTAGAAAAGAGGCTGAGCAATTTACAGGGGATTTAATATAATAATGATATGTAGAATTGACTGGGTTGGATTGATTGTGAGATTTTTGGCTGGCCGGCAAATTAATGATGTGTATGTGTTTGTGTGTAAAATGGAACTCATTAGCTGGTGAAAAAGGTCCATGGAATAATTGTAGAATGGTTTGTATGTTTCTGTGGAGTTTTTTTCTCTTTGCCTTGAAGGAATGAGGGGTGAGATAGCCCCCCCTTCCCCCTTTCAGTGTACCTGCTTGCTTTTAACAGTTTTTTTTTCTTAATCCCCCTTCTCCCTTCTTGAGAGAAGGGAGGAGTGAATGAGCAGCCCATTCATAACGCCTGATACTGTTTTGAACCTGATCCATTTGATTCTAGTGTCAAATGCTTTGCAAGGACACTTCCAGGTGTTGTTAACCTTAGACACAGCAGTTCCCACAGCTGAGAAAGGATGGACTCATCATACTCAAGCAAGAAAGTAGAAACTCCATGAAAGGAAGAAATGGAGGGGAAATTGGAAGAAATTGTTTGATATTAATTATTTGTATCTGTACAATTGTTGAAGAGGTAAATGAGAAACAGTGGGATAGATATGTGTGTTAAAGCAAGTGAAACCTAGATTTGAGGTTAGATGGGAACTTGTGCAGAATTGTGATCAAGTGGTGAAGGAAGAATGGAAGATCTAGAAGGACAAGAATGTTAACCACCCTTGTCATTGAAGAGAGCATGGTATAGACAGAAGTTAAATGAATGTATAAGTGAAGGAGGAATGAGAGAAGAATGTAGGGAATCGGTTGCACTAATTCACCAAACAATGTGTAAAAGTAGTAGAAAATGGTTAATAAAAATTGGAATGGATAAAATACTGCCTAAATTGCCTGAGGGGCAGAGAGTAGTGCGTGGAAACAAGACATATGAAGGATTACCTTTGGGGTGGAAGGGACAATGTAAAATGGTGAAAATTGAATAAGAAGAAATAGAAATATCTTGAAAGAAGGTGGGATTTAACAACTAATTTGGTGGGTAAGGCCTGTTATAAGCAAATAAGACAGGTGGTCCATATGGGGGAATTTGATGTGTCTTGGATACTGGGAGAATGAAGTATTGCATAATAATGCAAATTATACTGTCATTCCTCATAATTTCACAGGAGTTTTAACAAACAGTAGTAAAATGCCCCCAATTGAATTTGTTGGTGATTGTGGATCATCTCACAGGATGGATTGAGGCTTATCCTTGTGTGGATGAAACTGCAAGAACTGTCACTCATCTATTATTGGAACAGATAATACCTAGGTATGGCCTGGTACAGGTAATAGACTCAGATAAAGGAACGCATTTCACACGGAAGGTAGTCCAGGGGATAATGCAGGGATTGGGGATAACATGGGACTTTCATAGTCCCTGGCACCCAGAATCTTCTGGGAATGAAATAATGGGACGAATGAATGGGTGCATTAACAAAATTATAGGTTGAAACAGGCCTGAATTGGATGAAAGGCCTTCCATTGGATTTAAGAATCAGACAGATGCCATGAAAAAATAATGGACTAACCCCCTATGAAATGTTATTTGGGATGCCAATTAGACAAGAATCTATGTGGGGAGGATTGCCCTTGGGATGGAAAGGGAGGTGTGCTATAAAACTTTTCAGAAACCAATGAAGGAAGAGGGAAACTATAGGAAGTGATTGTAAGAGATGTATAACTACTGAAGGTGAATACTTTATTGCGTACTAATGTTCCACCACAAGGGTGTAATAAGAATTGATCTTGTATATATGATAAGCATCAGTATGATATTTATAAAGGAAAAGATGGAAGATATTGGTGTTCTAATCCTCAATCACCTAAGAGAATATATTTGACAATTTATGGGGGACACTTAATTCCGAGTAAATGGTTTAAACATCAACAATTAGTGTATAATAATAGTACAAGTGTCCCTAAGACAGAACACATTACCCAGATAAAAATCGAATTTGATGTTTGTGATTTAATAGAAACATCTTTCACTTATGTCTGTGGGGACAACAATTGGATTAATGAATATAAAAGATATGAAAAATATCTCTGCTACGATGATAATGACATATATTTCGATAGATTCTACACAGTAGTGGGGAGAATTAGAGAAGATAAATGGACCCGTTGTGGCAGAACTTGGGCCTCCCCCCCAAGGCTGTGTGCAATTATTTCACTTTATATATAGATTGGCCTGCCATTTCCAAATTGTTTGGCCATCTTTCTCAATTATTTCACTTTCTATATAGATTAGGCTTATACTTGAGTATAAGCTGAGCAAAATTTTGCTATTGGAACCGCAGCTCTGGTAGCAAAACTAGGCTTATACTCAAGTAGGCTTATACTCAAGTATAAGACCATATCATTGTGTTCAGAAATGTTCAACTTAGTATACTAGCGAAAAAAGTATTCAAAAAGACCATTCCAGTAGCTAGAACCAACCTTTTAATACTCTGGGTCTGAAAGGACACTAAGGGTAACAAGTGTATAGTAAATGGGAGGAGACTAGCAGGGTTAATGGAGAATTGACTCAAAAGGTAGAAATTACAAAGGGTACAAGGCAAGGATGTCCTTTATCTCCATTGTTATTTATTCTGGCTTTGGAAACTTTAAATAGAAATATTCGACAGGATCATGAGATTACAGGTCTAAAGATAAGGAATCAAAAATACAAATTGCAAGCTTTTGCAGATTATTTGGTATTTATACTTGAGAATCCCACTAATATCGGGATCAAAGCTTTTATTACAAATTGAAAGATATGGACAAGTAGCAGAACTTAAAATTAATAAAGATAAAACTAAGTTGATTACAAAGAATATGACTGAAAAACAGAAAACACAGTTAAAAAAAGTAAAATGTTTGGGGATTCAGTTAATAATGAGATGCTCATCACTTAAAGCAGGTAATTATGTAAAACTTGAGATGGATTTGTAAAAATGGAAAAGTCTTCAGTTATCTGTGATGGGCAGAATTGCTTTAATTCAGATGAATATTTTGCCAAGATTATTGTTCCTATTCTCTACAATTCCTATTAAAATTGATAAATCATTTTTCAATGAACTAAATAAAATGACTTCTAAATTTATTTGGCAAAGGAAGAGACTAAGGATTAATCTAAAGAATCTACAAGATGTTAGAGAAAGAGATGGATTTGGACTTCCAAATTGGGAGCTTTATTATCAAGCGGCAGTAATGACATGGATAAAAGACTGGATTTTACTTAGAAATAAAAACCTTTTAATTTTAGAAGGACATGACTTGCAGATTGGATGGCACACGTTTATGTGGTATGAGAAGAAAAAAATACTTAGTTACTTTCAGAGACATACTATAAGGAATTCGTTACTGGCAATTTTGGAAAAGATAAAAGATAAATGTTATTCAAAAGTTCCATTTTGGATTTCGACAATAGAAGTTTGTCTTCCCCCAACAGACTAGATTGGTCTAATATCTTAAGCTATAAAGATATATTGACACAGTTGCTGAAATTACAGTCATTTCAAGAGATAGAAAGGCAAGGCATAAAAATAGACTGATTTATATATCTTCAGTTGCAATCAAGGGCAGATAAAGATCTTAAAATAGAATTTACAAGACCTGAGCTAGATCAGATTATATCAGAGGACACTTTGATTAAAAAAATTTATAAGTACTTTTTATCTATTGCATTAGATTTTGAACAGGTGAAGGATACGATGATAGAATGGATGAGAAATATAGGCTACACAATCGATATGGATAGTTGGCAGCAATTATGGAAGCGGAATTATAAAATGACAATGTCAACTGCATTTAAAGAAAATATATATAAGATGTTTTATAGATGGTATATGTCACCAGAGAAGTTAGCTAAGATATTTAAAGGTTTGTTGATGAAATGTTGGAAATGTGCTGATTTACCTGGCTCTTTTTATCATATGTGGTGGACTTGCTCAAAAGCTCGAAATTATTGGATACGGATTTAACACTGGATATAGAAGATTCTGAAAAAGTCTATTGAATTAAAACCAGAAATATACCTTCTGGGTATTTTACCGGAAGGTTTTAATAAAGAAGAAATATACTTAATACATAGCTGTTACACATAGTAACAGCTGCGAGAATTGCCTATGCACAAAATTGGAAATTGAATAGAATACCAACTGAAAGGGAAGTTTTAAAGAAAATTATGGATTGTGCAGAGATGAATAGATTGACTTTGAAACTTAAAGATAAACAAGATTCTGATTATTATAGAATTTAGGGGAAATTTTATGAATGGATGGAGAGTTAAGACTTACTGATGTTTTGATGTTTTAATAATAAGATATAGTTGACAAAATTGAGACATGAAGGTTGAGTTTTAAATATTATAACCCAGATGGAGAAGATGAGTAATGGTGGTAGCACTATGTATTGATATAACACACACAAAAAATATTATTGGAAAAATTTAGTGTAAACATATTCAAACTATTAAAAAAATGTTACTGTGATATTCAAATTTACTTCATATATAATCTACTTTATTATTACAAAATATGATACACAGTAATTTCTTATTGGAATAACTATTTTATTGGACATAGATTTATGGTTTATTAGAATTTTTGCTGCATATGTAGAATTATTTTATATATAACCTACTTGGCTTAAAATATTATAAGAAATGGCACTTTCAGATCACAGAGAAGGAGGAGAGAAAGACAGTGCTTTTAAAGACATTTTGTATTTTTTGAATTCAAGGAGATTGGGCAGATATTACTGGTTGTAAGGGACAATTTTATTGGCAGTTTAAGTTCAAGCTGTAAGGGACAATTTTATTGGCAGTTTGAGTTCAAGCACAGATCATCAAATAACTATAAACCAAAATCAGCAAAGTTTGGTAGCGATAAGGGTTGTTGATTTTCTTGCTAAGTACTTGTATTTCAATAAATTGTTAAGATGTCTGGCTTGGTGCAGTGTAACACTTGTTTGGCTGTTGTGTTCCGTAGTACCTTGTGGAACTTGGGGTGCTGCCCTCTTTGCATAAGGATATCTAGTTTATATGGCAAGATCTCTAGATTGCAGTCCTTAGTTTGTAGCTTGCAGTCAGAAGTGGAAAGATTGTCCCAGCCACATGCTGTAATGCAGCCATGTGTGCAGCCTCCACTTCCACAGCGCCCCCCAAGGAGGAGGGCTGTGTGGACAACTGTCAGTTCAGGAAGATTACGTGCAGTGGAGCAAAAACATAGCAATTTTGGTCTCTCTGTATCGAATTCTTATAATGTTCTTGCGGATTTAAATGGTAAGGATGTTGTAGATATTAGTGAGGCCCCTCAGGTGGAGAATGAAGGGATGTTCCAAGGGGAAGTTGTTGTAAGTGAGGTGCATAGTGTCACCAAACCATCAAGTGAGGTTAGTAGAAATAAAAAGAGGACTCATTTTCTTGTGGGTGACTCAACTGTTAGAGGTGTTGATTTCGGACAGAGTAAGGATGTGGTGAAGCTGATGAGGTGCCACTGCCAGCAGGGACAGGAGGCGGATTACAAATATTATCAAGGCTGTGAGTAAAGGTAATAACGTTGATGTGGTGGTGCATCTTGGTACAAATGATTTGTCCCAGAGAAATGCTAATGTAGTAAAAAGAGATTTCCAATGTCTAAGCGTGGAGCTGGGCAAAATAACTGATTCAGTGAGTTTCTCAGAGGTGTTACCGGTTTGTGGCCAGGAGGATAAAACAACTTGTATTAGAGAGTTTAATGTGTGGTTAAGGCAGTGGTGTAAAGCTGAAGGTTTTGGCTATGTAAGTCATGATGTCAGTAGGTGGTCTAATAGGGAGTTGTTTAAGAGGGATGGTTTGCATCCATGATACAGAGGTACCCAGGTGCTCGGTGAGGAATTCAGAACTTTTTTGGACAGGCATTTAAACTAGGTAAAGGGGACAGAGATGTAATTGATGTGGATGATTTCTGTCCCAAACCAATGAGGATAAATCAGTTTCTGGAAGCTTATGAAAAGGGAGCTGCAAATAAAATAAATGTAGTTGTTGATGATAAGGGGCAAACTAATAATGAAAACAATGTTCTTCGTGTAATGTGCACGAATGCTCGAAGCTTGAGCAACAAGCTCTGTGAGTTAATGGCCATAATATCTAGAGATAATTTGGATCTGGTTGCCATAACTGAGACATGGTTTAAGGATTCTAATGAATGGGAAATATCCATACCAGGATATACACTGTATATCTTTAGGAATGGGAATTGAGTTTCAGAGGTTAAGGTGGGAGAAAATTTAGGTTGCAGTGACCATCTATGTTTGTGGTTTGATGTAAAAACTGATTGTGAGCAATCCTAGTATTAGATTTCAGAAAAACAAATTTTAATGCAATGGGGGAATATTTAAATAATGGGATAAAATGGCAGGAGCGAGCACCCAGTAGAATGTATTAAAAAAGGCAATCTTAAAAGCCACTGGACTGTATGTAAGGCAAATAACTAAAGGTAAAAGGAAGAAGAAACTGCTATGGTTTAGCAATGATGTAAGGGCTATAGTCAATGAAAAAAAGGCTGCCTATAGGAGGTATAAAGAGTCTGAAAGTATAGCTGATAGAGAGGTGTATAAAATGAAACAGAAGGAGGCAAAGCAGATAATATATGCTGCTAAAGCCTCAAAAGAGGAAGAAATTGCCAAATCTGTAAAGAAGGGGGATAAAACCTTCTTCAGATATATTAGTGATAGGAAGAAGAAGAAAAACTGCAGAATCACGAAGCTTAGTATCGGGAATAATAAATGCATTGATGGGAATAAGGCGATCGCTGACCATTTCAATAGCTACTTCTGTTCAGTTTTCTCAAAAGATACCTTACAATATGATACTATAGATGGATATAGCATTGCTTCCAACTGTACAGACTCGACCTAATATTAACAAACAGGGAAGAAATGATAGAGGGAATTGAAGAAGAAGGGACACTGGGTGAGAGTGACCATGTCATCCTCAAATTCAACATATTACAATCACCAACTGCTGTACCCAACACCACTAGAGTCCCAGACTTCAGAAAAGTGGACTATAACAAACTCAGAGCAAACCTGGGGAAAAAAACCAGGAAGGAACTTCTAAAGGGTAAAATCACACAGGAAGCCTGGGAGGCCCTAAAAAACAGTTTCATAGATGCCCAAAACAATGCAATCCCCATGAAAAAAACAGGAAAACCAAAATAAAACCAGCTTGGCTAAACAAAGAACTCACAGACAACATTTAAAAAAAAGCCAAATACAAAAAATGGAAAGAAGGACTCATAACCAAAGCGGAATATCAGCAAACAGCCAAAACTTGCAAACAAAAAATAAAAACAGCAAAGGGCCAACATGAACAATACCTTGCAATGAAAGTCAAAGACAACAAAAAAAATTTCTTCCAGCACATAAACAACAAGAAGAAAATCAAGGAAACAGTCACTACACTAAAAAACGAAGACGGTAATGAAATCACAGACAACAGAGACAAAGCACAGCTGCTCAACACCTACTTTTCATCAGTCTTCACACAAAATGGAACCACCTACCAACCAACCTGCAAGTCTGCAACAAATAGCCCCGGAACCGAACTCAACATAGACAAAAACACAATAAGCGACTACTTGTGAGAGCTCAACGAGTACAAATCACCAGGGCCAGACGGACTTCACCCCAGAGTCCTAAAAGAACTGGCAGACACCATTGCGGAACTACTTCTCCTCCTCTACCAAAAATCCTGGACCACTGGAGACCTTCCAGAAGACTGGAAATGAGCTGACATAGTCCCCAGTCACAAAAAAGGTAAAAAGACTGACCCAGGCAACTACAGACTGACTGCTATACCAGGAAAAATACTGGAGAAAATAATTAAAAAACAACTTTGCCCCTACCTAGAAACAAACAACATTATATCCAACAGCCAGCACGGGTTTGTCAGAAACAAATCATGCCAAACCAACCTCATATCATTTTTCAACACCATAACCAAATCAGTGGACCAACACAACGCAGTAGACCTCATATACTTGGACTTCAACAAAGGCTTTTGATAAAGTTGACCACAACCTCCTAATCCACAAATTAGAAAAATACGGGGTAGGCTACAACACATGCAGATGGATAAACAGTTGGCTGTCCAACTGCACGCAATGAGTTGTCCTCAACAGTACCAAATCCAGATGGAAGAAGGTAGGCAGTGGGGTACCACAGGGTTCCGTCCTGAGCCCTGTACTCTTCAATATTTTCATCAATGACCTGGACTAGGGAGTAGAAGGGGAACTAATCAAATTCGCAGATGACACCAAGCTGGCAGGGGTAGCCAACTCCCTGGAGGACAGGCTCAAAATACAGAAAGATCTAGACAGATTAACACTATGGGCCCACACTAACAACATGATGTTCAACGTCAACAAGAGCAAATTCCTTCAACTTGGTAAAAAAAAAACCTAGACACACATACAGCCTGGGAGAAACCTCACTTAGCCGTAGTAACTGTGAAAGAGATTTTGGAGTCTTGGTGGATAATCAATTAAAGATGAGCCAGCAATGTGCAGCAGCGGCCAAAAAAGCCAACACTATCCTAAGCTGCATCAACAGGGGGATACACTCCAAGACCAGGGAAGTACTAATACCACTCTACTACACCCTGGTCAGACCACATCTGGAGTACTACATCCAGTTCTGGTCACCACACTTCAAAAGAGACAGTGAAACTCTGGAGAAGGTGCAGAAAAGAGATTGCGTGAACTGGGCATGGATAGCCTAGAGAAAAGGAGGGCCAGAGGGGACATGATAGCAGTATACAGGTATATGAGGGGTTGCCACAGAGAGGAGGGGGGCACTCTATTCTCCAGAGCACCAGAGGGCCGGACGAGGAACAACGGCTGGAAGCTGACCAAGGAGAGATTCAACCTAGAAGTAAGGAAGAACTTCCTGACAGAGCGATCAACCAGTGGAACAACCTGCCTGCGGAGGTTGTGAACTCCCCAACTATGGACACTTTCAAGAGGAGATTGGACTGCCACTTGGCTGGGGTGCTTTAAGATGCCTGCTCAGGCAGGGGGTTGGACTTGATGACCTGCATGGTCCCTTTCAACTCCAACTAACAATCAATCAATCAATCATTATAAGGCAATGGGTCCAGATGGCATCCAGCCCACAGTTCTTAAAGAACTCAGATTTGTCATTGCTACCCCCCTGACTGATTTGTTTAACCAATCCCTGTTAACACAAGATGTTCCTGAGGATTGGAGAATGGCCAGTGTTGTGTCTATCCACAAGAAGGGCAGTAGAAAAGAAGCTGGTAACTACAGGCCAGTTAACTTGACATCAGTTATAGTTAAAATGATGGAGACTCCACTCAAAAAGAGGATAAATCAGCACCTAAAAAAAAAACCTTATGGGACCCAAATCAGCATGGCTTTACTGAAGGCAAATCATGTCAGACTAATCTCATTGATTTCTTTGACTATGTCACAAAGGTATTGGATGAAGGTGGTGCCGTGGATATTGCCTATCTGGACTTCAGCAAAGCCTTTGATACAGTTCCACATAAAGAGCTGATAGATAAATTAGTGAAGATTGGACTTAATCCCTGGATAGTTCAGTGGATTTGCTGCTGGCCAAAGCATAGACATCAGAGAGTTATTGTTAATAGCGAGTATTCTGAGCAGAGACACGTTACAAGCGGTGTGCCACAAGGCTCTGTTCTGGGTCCTATTCTTTTTAATATGTTTGTGAGTGACATAGGGGAAGGTTTGGTAGGGAAGGTTTGCCTATTTGCCGATGACTCTAAAGTATGCAATAGAGTTGATATTCCTGGAGGCGTCTGTAATATGGTAAATGATTTAGCTTTACTAGATAAATGGTCAAAGCAATGGAAACTGCAGTTTAATGTTTCCAAATGTAAAACAATGCACTTGGGGAAAAGGAATCCTCAATCTGAGTATTGTATTGGCAGTTCTGTGTTAGCAAAAACTTCAGAAGAGAAGGATTTAGGGGTAGTGATTTCTGACAGTCTCAAAATGGGTGAGCAGTGTGGTTGGGCGGTAGGAAAAGTAAGTAGGATGTTGGCTGCATAGCTAGAGGTATAACAAGCAGGAAGAGGGAGATTGTGATCCCGCTATATAGAGCGCTGGTGAGACCACATTTGGAATACTGTGTTCAGTTCTGGAGACCTCACCTACAAAAAGATATTGACAAAATTGAACAGGTCCAAAGCCGGGCTACAAGAATGGTGGAAGGTCTTAAGCATAAAACATATCAGGAAAGACTTAATGAACTCAATCTGTATAGTCTGGAGGACAGAAGGGAAAGGGGGGACATGATCGAAACCAGTGTTCTCTCTAAATTTTTTTTGGGGTGGGCGGAAAAGTATAGTGTCTGAGCGGCAGTCCCTTCAGGACTGGGCGACACAGAAATAATAATAAAATTTCCCTCTCGGCTTCTGGGCAGGTTTGGAAAACTCTGAGTTGATGATGATTTTTAAGTGAGCGATTGCTCACCTGCTCAGCTTAGAGGGAACTATGATCGAAACATTTAAATATAAGGTTTAGGAGGGAAGTGTTTTTAATAGGAAAGTGAACACAAGAACAAGGGGACACAATCTGAAGTTAGTTGGGGGAAAGATCAAAAGCAACATGAGAAAATATTATTTTACTGAAAGAGTAGTAGAAGTAGAACAAACTTCCAGCAGACGTGGTTGGTAAATCCATAGTAACTGAATTTAAACATGCCTGGGATAAACATATATCCATCCTAAGATAAAATACAGAAAATAGTATAAGGGCAGACTAGATGGATCATGAGGTCTTTTTCTGCCATCAGTCCTCTATGTTTCTATGGAATAATGAGCTTAACAGATTTGTAAGGTTCAAATAAGAAGTGAATTTGATGACCAGTGATTAATGTAAAGGTTATCGTAATGTTTTAATATCAGATAGAGAAAAGCTATATTTTAAGAGGTTTTGAATATATAAGATATTATATGTTTTTACAGTTACTTTGTGAAAGAATAGAATAGAATAGAATAGAATAGAATTTTATTGGCCAAGTGTGATTGGACACACAAGGAATTTCTCTTGGTGTATATGCTCTCAGCATACATAAAAGAAAAAGATACATTTGTCAAGAATCAAGAAAGAGAGATAAGAGCATCCACTGAATGATTACAAAGTAAAAAGAAAAATTTGTATATGTTTGACAATAAGCTGAATTTTTATGTTGGAAACTATGTATTGTTATTAACTTTGTGTTGGAGCAAAAATAAAAAAATTATGATCCGAAAACTGGCTGACCAACCGCACCTAACGAGCAGTCCTCAATGGGTCTATGTCCTGAGGTAGGCAGCAGGATACCACTGGGATCAGTCCTAGGTCCAGTACTCTTAACATATTTATCAACAACCTAGATGACGGAATAGAGGGGGAATTAATTAAATTTGCAGACAACACCAAGCTGGCAGGAGTGGCCAATACCCCAGAGGATAGACTCAGAATATAGAAAGATCTAGACAGACTTGTACAGTGGGCCCAAACAAACAAAATGAAGTTCAATGTAGAGAAAAATAAAATCCTGCACCTAGGTAAAAAAAAACCCAAAACATACATATAAACTGGGTGAAACCACACTCACCACAAGTGACTGTGAAAGAGATTTCAGAGTCTTGGTGGATAAACAACTAAATATGAGCCAGCAATGTGCAGCAGCAGTTTAAAAAGTCAACACAATCCTAAACTGAATCAACAGAGGGATACACTCCAAGACTAGAGAGGTATTAATACCACTCTATAATGCCCTGGTCAGACTGCACCTGGAGTATTGCATCCAGTTCTGGTCACCACAGTTCAAAAGAGACATTGAAACTCTGGAAAGCTACAGAAAAGAGGGACCAAAATGATAAGGGGACTAGAAACCAAGTCATACGAAGAGAGATTATTGGAATTGGGCATGGATAGCCTAGTGAAAAGAAGGGCCAGGGATGACATCATTGCAGTATACAGGTACTTAAAGGGTTGCCACAGAGAAGAGGGGCAATGTACACTCTAAGCTGCATGGGCACGCACCCACACAGCCATCATGAACCCCCCGCGCACTAACTTACTGAAGGAGCGCAAAACCACACCATCCTGGATCATGAGGAGGGGAGCTCTTCCCCAGCCAGGGAATGGCGAGGCACTCCTGATGCCCGCCCGCCGCACTGGGGGCTGCCCCTTGGAGCCAGGGGTGACGAGCCTAGTCTCGGCTTACTCGACCCCAGTGCAGCCAAAGTGCAGGGTGGAGTAAGCGGCGGTGACTGCTGCTCTGGGCCCATCCTCAAGCTGAGCTTCCTTCAGCTTCCTTGGAGGCAGCAGGTCAGCTTTGCAGCTCTCAAGAAGGGCTCGGGCCTGAGATGGGCCTGCAGGGGCAGCGGGGCCAGGCAGCTCTGGCGGGTGTGGGGCAGCAGGGCGAGCAGCGAGTGTGGTGCTGCCAAGCGGGGGGTCGAGTAGGAGGGCACTGGGCCGCAGCGGCACTGGGCAGTAGCTGTGGGGTGGTGGCAGGCCAGTCGGCTGTGAAGCATCGACGGCAGCTGAATGTGTTGTTGGATGCCATACATACTGGTGCTGTGCTGGGCATGGGGCTGGGACCTCCATCCCGGCCCAGCCAGCAGGCCAGTGCCAGCCCCATGCCCATGCACAGCGCAGCGCAGCGCCAGCAATGTACAGCAGCCTGCCACTGC